>NC_136967.1:0-100000 GCF_032717465.1 Coenobita brevimanus
GGTAATAGGGCAAATGTTTCTAGCCTTATGGCATTTTTAAAGGAGACAGGGCTATACTGCAAGCTGTGATTGGTGTTGTCATAGTTATGTTTTAGGGCTTGCTGACTACATCTGTTTTCATTGTACCTACGATTTTAGTTGCATGATTATTGTGTAGTAGTTTTCTCAATTTTTATACTCATTCTTTTAAACTATCGTCTTTCATATCTCACTCATCAAAGCGCTGAATGACCTATCAGGTCCCAGTGCTTGGCCTTTGGCCTAAACTTCATATTCCATTCCATTCCAATCCTATCATGAGGGCCCTTGCCATGATAACTTTCTTGAAAGTTCCATTTAGCAGTGCAGTTGTGGATGGCTTTGTAAGAGGTTAGAGCTGCCATAGAATACCTATTCTTGAAGTGGGCTGCTTCCCTATCAGTCCACAATGATACATGTGTAAAATGAATACCAGCAGAATTCAAATAATCAGCTGGAGTCATTGGAGACATGATGGTAAAGCACACTCACCAGGTACCAGGCAAAATCAATTTACTGTTTGGAAAGAATAAAAACTTAAAGATAACATACTAAATTACAAACACAGGGGTTTTATCATTGGACTTCAGTGCAGGTACTTTGATTTTTTGTTCAAAGGTGTGCGTGAGAAACTTGACATCATTTTCTGGTAACGTTCCTCACAGTGGGCATGTAACGTGTGTGACAAACCATATGGCTTACCAGGGTTTGTTTCAAAGTATCCCAACGTTACATTATTAACCCCTACACCGCGGGCATGTTTACCAATGTTTTGCTTGTCCCGCGGGGTTATTCGGGTTCCGACAGACTCTCAAAAAATATTTGCCAAAAATCAGTTATTAGTCCTAGAATATTAAAATTACATATGCTTATGGCACATACCTTCAGCTTTCTCCTGGAATGTTTGTTGAGCCTTCGTCGGTTACCGTAGGACTTGTGGAGACCTCTGAAGTTGGGTAACGAAGTCTCCACTTTACACTTCCCGACAACCCGTAATGTGATTACCACAGCCAGATATAAACACTATAAACACTACTCTATGATTTTCAAGTAGTTTGGGATCCATACTCCAAAAAAACCACTGTGAAAGCAATGGAAATTACGAGCGCGTCTGATCGTCGCACTTGCGCTAGTTCGCTCTTGGTACTCTGTCATTTATTATTCATAAAACCCCTCACACTTTATATTTCTATTACTATATCACACTTATATATATCTGGAGTCTTTCTCCATAAGTTTCCTTCAGTCGTATTAGTTTATTGTCACTGAAGTCATTCAATTTTTCATTCAGTAAAATACGTAGAGAGCCACGGATTCACTTTCACTGTTATAACATAAATTATTTGTACTCATATTCTTATATTACTAATTACTTACATTACTATTTACATTTTCTATTCTATTTTCAATATTTACCCTTCTATTTTACTTACACTATGTTATTCACTGTCACTTTCAGTAAGATAAAACTATAATACACTGTTCAAGCATATGTACTGAACATCCATTGCTTTCACTTGCTATTTATACATTATTTCCAAATTATTCTCCTTTCACACTTGCACTGTTAGAACTGCTTCTGGCTGTGGCAATCGAAGAAACAGGTAACACAGAGGGGAACCTGGCACTCAGCGCGCTGCCAAGAGGTGCGTTTGTGCTCAGGTTTGCGGCGGGTGGTATGTGCACACACCTGACACCTGCGAATCGCAGCCTTCCTTTTCCCTGTGGCAGGCATAAGCTCAAGTCTGTGCCGATCCATATACGCCCTCTGCTCAAGTCGGTCGGGAAGTGTTACTGGATGGCGCCTTGGAGTTGCTGCTGTCACCCTACCATATCTTTCCAGCAGCTGCTGGACACAAGTCCTGGCGAACAACCTCAGGGAGAAGGACTTGGGTGGCTTGACCTTCATCTTGTACAGGATGAAGGCGTTCAGCATCGTCATATCTATGAGATTCAGAAAAACATTCCTGTACCACCTAGTATTCTTCCTGAGGCAGTCAATCTCACCAATCATCATGTCGGACTTGTCCACCAGCCGCATGTTGATATTGTAGTCCAACACAGCATCAGGTTTCATCACAGGTTCGCCTGTCCTACGGTCGACCTTCCCACTGTCTGTCATCTCCGCCTTATGTACGGTGGTGAGCATGTGCACGACCCTCTTGCAATGCCACCGTATTGCCAGCATCTTCTCAGACTTGTGTAGGTGCACGTCTCCTTGCTGCGAGGTTCCTGCCTCTGTGAATTTGGGGAAGTGGGCACGATTACTTTTGACAGTGCCGCAGGAGCCAATGCCGTGCTCAGAAAGGTATTTGGCAAGTTTCGGTGCTGTATAGTAGTTGTCTGTATACAGCACATGATTCCCACCAAAATACTTTTCTAGGAGCACTTTCACTACACAGCTTGAGAAGCCAAGGGGGTGTGTTTTATCCAGATCGACATTGCTGGCTGAATATATGACGAAGTCAAGGATGTACCCCGTCTTACAGTCGCACAGTACAAAGAACTTAATTCCAAAGCGATGGCGTTTGCTTGGAATGTACTGAACAAACCGAAGACGTCCTCTGAACAAAACCAAGGATTCGTCAATGACAACCTTCTGAAAGGGGTGGAAGAATGACATAAAATTATCCTTCATTCTGCTCAGAATCTCCCAGATCTTCCAGAGTGGGTCGGTTTGGGAAGGTACATTGTTGTCGGCAAAGTGCAGGTTTCCGATGATGTTCCGGAAGCAATCTCTGGCCATGTACTTATTGAAGGTGGGTGAGGGTAGTAAGGGGTCCATGGACCAGTATTCTTCCAACTCATGCTTCTTGGAGTGTGGCATGAGAAGCATGAGGGCAAAGAACACATACAGCTCCTGCACTCCCAGCATGGACCACTGTTGCATCTTGGCTGCACCTGTACCACTTGCAGCAGGTTGTGATTCATACCTGTTGGTCTCATCACATATGTGCTGCATGACTTCGTCATCTAGGAAGGCCAAAAGGTAGTCCACACACTCAGCATTTTCGTCAATAGTGAAGGCAGGCTGAACTCCTGAGGAGCTCTCATCAAATACTAAATTTTCAGGCACAAAATCTGACCCTTCCATCCACGCGAAGGCGTCCAGGATTCCCTGTCGTGGCGGTGTAGGGTGGGTGGTGGTGGTGGTGGTGGTGGAGATTGGCTGTGAGGCAGATTTATCTCGTTCAAGGTCACTCGCACTGACCCTGGGTTGCCGTACAGCACTAGCAGCCCTTACCCTACTAACTACACTACTTTTCACAGTCCTTAATTTACCTCTTCCTCTATGGCCTGCCTTCACTGTTGATGCTGGTGGTGACTCCGACGACGAAGACTCCGGAGATAACTCAGCCGACGATGATGAAGAAATGAGTGAATTGGGGCTTGGGGAACGGGGAGGTGAATGCACTCGGGACTCATGGCGGGCTGGGTCACGCGGGGGCATTGTTCTGGGGCTAACACGCCGCCTTTTCACTCCCTTCCCAAATTCCTTGCCTTGCTGCACTAAAGGCTCCTTTCCCTTGGAGTTAGAGACTACTTCCGACACTGAAGCACTCGTTGTAGCAGTTTCTCGCACGATAACCTCACCCGGCTCATCACACGATTCACCCGAATCGTCAAAATCACTGTCCATCATCACCATGGACAATTCTGCAAGTTCACGTGCCACTGCAGAGTCACTAAGGCCTTTCCTGCTTCCCTCACTACTTTTCTTAAGGGTAGAGGTCACGGGGCCCTTTGCAATGGGCGCAGAAGTGGCAGGAATGGTGGGGCGCGAGTGCGACATGGTTTCACTACAGCGGAGGACAAGGAACTAAATGCCGCGGCTTATCTGAGAAGGGAAGGGTTGACAGTGACACTGAGGCTGACTGCTGCTAACTTACATGCTAATTTTTTATAGGTAGAAAATCTTGGCAATACATAAAGAAATAGGTAGTTCCAGGTGAATGTAAATGTCACTTAGGCTTCTCCCTTCCTTTCTGATATATATTTTTATTACAGACATCGATTACAAGGCATAATTCAAAGGGGAAATTACTGTGGTAATGTAGCGAATGAATGCACGTGAGGTGTTGTCAGGTGATAATTTGCCAATTCCTGGTGTATAACACTATCACTTACCTGATTTTTTTTTGGTATATATTATTTTGTATAAGTATAGGGCATAGGGCTTATTTCAATGGATGAAATCTGTGGAAAAATCCGGGGGAAATTTGCGTAGTGATGAGTTTTCCGTGAACGTTGGTGTGCATCAGGGGTCAGTTTTGAGTCCTATGTTGATTATCATGGTACTTGAAGCCCTTTCACATGACTTCAAAAGCGGATTCCCGTGGGAGATGTTGCATGCTGATGATTTGGTGTTGATTGCAGAGAATGAAAGGGAAGCGGAGGAAAGATTTAGGAAGTGGAGGGATGGTATGGGGCACAAGGGCTGAAGGGTAACTGCAGATAAAACAAAAGTGATGATATCTAGGGTTAGTGGCGGTACTGTCAAAGACGAGGGAGAGTGGCCATGTGCAGTTTGTCACGAGGGCGTGGGAAGTAATTCCATCTTGTGCGGTGTTTGTGATAAATGGGGTTGCAAGAGATGTAATGCTGTCAGAGGTATACTGTGAGATACTGCTGATTTTATGTGTACGGCGTGTCGGGGAGAGCAGATGGAGATTGTCAGGCGTGAAGGGATTGATCTTGCTGGTGAATCTCTTGAGTGTGTGGAAGAGTTTTGTTATTTGGGAGACATGTGTGCTGGAGCTAGCTCTGTGGCTGGGGTGAGAATTGGTTGGAAGAAGTTCAGGGAGCTCTTGCCTCTCATGACATTGAGAGGACTCTTCCTATGTGCTAAGAGGTCTTTGTATGCAGCATGTGTTAGGAGTGTCATGCTGTATGGTAGTGAGACCTGAGCATTAAAGGAGGAGGATATTCGCAGGCTTAGACGTACAGAAATGACAGTGATTAGGTAGATGTGTAGTACGTCCCTGCGTTCAAGGTCTGGGGGGGCTGGGTTTACGATGGAAGAGTTGAGAGGTAGGATGGGACTGGAGTGTATTGGTGTTGTGATGAGCAGAGGTAAATTGAGATGGTTTGGGCATGTGGAGAGGATGGGGGATGATAATTGGGTGAGGAGGGTGAGAAATGTTAATATTGGGGGTGGGGTTATGAGGGGTAGACCGAGAAAGACATGGGACGAGGTCATTAAGTGTGACCTCAGGGTTAAGGGACTGAACAGGGAGGCTGCAATAGATCGTGCAGCGTGGAGAGCCGCCATTAGGTGACCAAGGCTGACTCATGCAAGCATGTTGGAGCCTTTAAAAATGAAACGATTATTATTATTACTCTTATTATTACTATTATTATTATTACTACAGACTTCGCAAATTCTTACTGGCATGTAATTAAACCTTACTGTTCCCAGGTTATATTGTTCTTGCTGCTAACCAGATACTTTTGTTAATCAAGGTTTGGAAGGAAGGGACTAATGTGTACTATTTTTTCAGGTGTGTTAATTGACCCAGCTGTGGAAACTGCCAACATAGATGGAGAAAGGGGAGAAGAAAGCCACAACCAGCTGCCAAATTAATACCAACCAGCTGCCCAATCACGGTAATACCAACCATCTGCCTCCACTCTCAGGTAAGTGTCCTATTGTGACTTTTTTTTAATTTTGCCAAAGGGACCTGTAGTATGGGGCCTTCTGCTCTTGTCATAATATACTTGCTACCACCAGACTCCTTCATTTATATTAGGAGACGGCCATCATTGTGAAGGAATCTATCTACTACCCAGTTTGCCACTATCTATCTGTTTAAACTGCCATCTGTCCTTATTCAGTGCTGAGTTGTAACAAAAGATTAACACAGGAGCCGTCGGAATTTCTTGTTCTGCTGGGAATAAGGAAGTACTTGAGGGACTATAACCAAGGAATTGAGCCAGACAGATGATGTAAAATGGATTTGTTCTTCTTAGGTCTTGTGTACTAGTAGTAGTTCAACCCCAGGCACAGCAGAACATTATCCCAGTGGACTGCAGGCTGAGTTACCCTTCTGTAGTCCATAATTCTCCTCTTGTGGGATAGGTGTGGCATTGAGAAGTGTAAATGTAGTCAGGCAGGCCTCCCTCCCATCCAGCACCAATACACTAGGGGTTAATTAAGATCCATATTGAACTCCTCCACAGACAAAAGGATTAAGTTTGAACACACTTGAGATTATCTCCTAAAACCTTGCCTTATTTTCAGGGTCCGTCTGTGTTACTCAGGCTGCTGTTCCTGCGATTGCTGAGTTGGTGCTGCTGTGCTGGCGTTGATCCTGGTGGTGCTGCTGTGCTGGTGTTGATCCTGGTGGTGCTGCCATGCTGGTGTTGATCCTGGTGGCTGGTGGTGCTGGCTCAATTTTTCTCATCATGCACCCAAGGGTGGTTGGGGTTTCTCATTAACGTAATGCCACTCGGGAATAAATGTGGCTGGTCACTGTCATATTGAATGTTGGGACCAACTTGCCCAGCCCTGGGCTCCTTCACTGCTCATAGAGTGATACAAGATTGTGTGGTGAATGTTGAAAAATACTCAGTGGCCTCAAAACTCTGGAAATACCTGTGATATGGAAATACCTGTGATAGATATAGAGGTTCCCAGTGCCGTTGATCCTGAAAACCTTTCTACATCTCAGTTCCTTCTACTACAACTACAGCTACAACCACCTGTCTGAAATGTGAGTTAGAAAATTTTTGGATGGTCCACCTTGACTTGGCAGAGAGTTTTGTCTTTGGCAGCCTAATTTCATCAGCCAGAAGCAGAGTGAGACAAGGCTAGCAATCCTTTCCAGATCACTTTTAAGCCAAGTTGAGATGGACAGAGTATAACAGTTGCTCCCCTACTTACGATATTTTAATAGAGAACTCCTGACCTCATCGTTGGGTGGGAAGAGGAGTCAGGAATGATGATTTTAATTATGATAGCAGTGCTGGGCTACATAACTAGATCATTCCACCACTAGGGTATACAAGACCAGTTAACTTAGTCTAGGTACTGATTTTACTTGCCTATTGATGACGACGACGATGATTGATGATAGAATAGTTAGTGCTAGGCTCCATAACTAGATCATTCCACCACTAGGATATAGAAGGCCAGTTAACTTAGTCTAGGTGCTGATTTTACTGGCCAATCAACGACGACGATGATTGATGATAAGCTAGGATGATGCAGTGCCAGGAGTCAATCCCTGGCACTATCAGGCTGGCAACCACACAGCCGAATGAAATCTCAAGCCGGTAAGTGTTTAATCTCAACAGCAATTCTTCTTAGCTCTTGTTCGTAAGTGGGAGAGCAACTGTCTTTATTCCAACTAACACCAGATGGTTTTATTCAATTGAGAGTGATGCATTAGGGGTCTAAGGATAATAATGAGCTTTATTTTTAACATTTTCATCTTAAATGTCAGGACCAACTTGCCTAGCCCTGGGTTCCTACGCTCCTCTGTGGGGCGACGTGGGATTAGATGATGGCTGATTGGATGGATTTTTAACTTATTTATATTCGTCTATGCTCAATTATCATACTTCTTGCACCGTAACGTGGCCTGGGATTTGTCCATTCAGCTGCTTTTTTCATATATCTCTGTGGTAGAATAACACAGTACTACATGTCTACATCCATCCCACTGCACTTCTTCATGACTAGCATTCTGCTTGATAAGCTATTGCTAAGATGCTTATTTTATGCCTGGGTAGAGTAACAAGAGTACAGTAAGTAAATTCCCCAGGTTTACCAGTAGCAGATAGTTTTGAAACCTTTCCCCTACACTTCATGATTAGCATGTCTCCTTGCTAAGGTGTTGCCTCAGCTCAGCAATATTTCAAGCTGATTGATAAAGTACACAGATAGGTAAACACTACACAGATACACATAGATAGTAGATATATTGCAGTAAGTGTTAGCTAGGTAGATACCCGGTATACTGCAAGAATTTTGTGATGGAAAGGTTCCTCATGTTATTTTTGATGGCTTTGACCACTAGTAGTGTTTCTCTCAATTGAACAGTGTCTGGTGTTAGTTCAGTCAAAATGGCTTGTCTTCTTTGTGGCTGGGGTGATTTCCTAACGTGATTTCTTAGCAAGCCTCCTGAGCCACCTAGAAGACACCCAAGTGAAATATGCATATGATTATTGCTTGATTATTATGTTGATGTTTGTATTGTAATTGATGCACAGTGGACAGGTTTTACAATTTTTTTATGGCCAGTGATACTTGTGTATATTGTCGCTATGTTGTCCGTTTAAATCACCCAGACCAATCAACCCTGCAGTTCTGGCGTTACTCATTGTTTACGAACCTCGGCCCGTCGATTCCCCTGTGTGGAAGTTGGAACGTTAAGTATCGGTATGCTTTTAAAAAAATTAGCGCCAAGTCAGACTGAGGAGATTAAAGTTTTGCGCTGGCAGTAAATGAACGAAAAGTCTGCTTCGTAAAAATAAGCTTTAAAAGTTTTGTGCCGAATTAGTTGCCATAATACTGTCGTGTAGCGTGGCCCCAAGTCCCTTTGCTACTAGTGGGGATTTGGGGGATTGGGGATGCCTGGAGGGTTGGGTCACTACTTTTACAGCACACACAACCCACCATTGTGTGCCATGACATATATTCGTTTTGACGTGGGTAATGAGGGCTGTCGGACAGTGAGAAGGAGTCCATCATTGCGTATGTTGAAAGGATAAGTGGCACACAGGTGGATGCTTCTCTAGGTAAAACATGCGCTCAGGCCTTGCTTGCAATAATCACGTTGTGGCCGTGCAGTAAGGGGGCGGAATGCTCTATGAGGGGGTTGTGTTTGATGGCCGGCTTTTTTTATTTGTTTTTTACGGCCTAGGCAATGCCTCAAGGATTGGGCATACGTTCTTAAGTGGATATTGCAAGCCAGACTTTGCACACTTTGTTCACATCTATCAGATGCTGGACCTCACATTCACAGCCACCCAGTCATTCACCAATTTTTTGTTTCCCCATTTTGTGAAGAGACCTGGGACTAGCTACTGACTGATTTAATACCGGATATTGCCACATCCAGCTGGAGCGCCGTAACTCCTTACACCACCACGTGACTGTCTAGTTGTATGCTCGTCGTTTACGAACCTCGGCCCGTCGATTCCCCCGTGTCGAAGTTGGAACGCTAAGTACCGGTACGCTTGAAAAGATTATAAGCGCCAAGTCAGACTGAGGAGATTAAAGTTTTACGCCGGCAGTAAATGAAGAAAAAGTCTGCATCGTAAAGACAAGCTTAAAAAATTGTGCGCCGAATTAGTTGCCATAATACTGTCGTGTAGCGTGGCCCCAAGTCCCTTTGCTACTATTGGGGATTTGGGGGATTGGGGATGCCTGGGGGGTTGGGTCACTACTTTTACAGCACACACAACCCACCATTGTGTGCCATGACATATATTCGTTTTGACGTGGGTAATGAGGGCTGTCGGACAGTGAGAAGGAGTCCATCATTGCGTATGTTGAAAGGATAAGTGGCACACAGGTGGATGCTTCTCTAGGTAAAACATGCGCTCAGGCCTTGCTTGCAATAATCACGTTGTGGCCGTGCAGTAAGGGGGCGGAATGCTCTATGAGGGGGTTGTGTTTGATGGCCGGCTTTTTTTATTTGTTTTTTACGGCCTAGGCAATGCCTCAAGGATTGGGCATACGTTCTTAAGTGGATATTGCAAGCCAGACTTTGCACACTTTGTTCACATCTATCAGATGCTGGACCTCACATTCACAGCCACCCAGTCATTCACCAATTTTTTGTTTCCCCATTTTGTGAAGAGACCTGGGACTAGCTACTGACTGATTTAATACCGGATATTGCCACATCCAGCTGGAGCGCCGTAACTCCTTACACCACCACGTGACTGTCTAGTTGTATGCTCGTCGTTTACGAACCTCGGCCCGTCGATTCCCCCGTGTCGAAGTTGGAACGCTAAGTACCGGTACGCTTGAAAAGATTATAAGCGCCAAGTCAGACTGAGGAGATTAAAGTTTTACGCCGGCAGTAAATGAAGAAAAAGTCTGCATCGTAAAGACAAGCTTAAAAAATTGTGCGCCGAATTAGTTGCCATAATACTGTCGTGTAGCGTGGCCCCAAGTCCCTTTGCTACTATTGGGGATTTGGGGGATTGGGGATGCCTGGGGGGTTGGGTCACTACTTTTACAGCACACACAACCCACCATTGTGTGCCATGACATATATTCGTTTTGACGTGGGTAATGAGGGCTGTCGGACAGTGAGAAGGAGTCCATCATTGCGTATGTTGAAAGGATAAGTGGCACACAGGTGGATGCTTCTCTAGGTAAAACATGCGCTCAGGCCTTGCTTGCAATAATCACGTTGTGGCCGTGCAGTAAGGGGGCGGAATGCTCTATGAGGGGGTTGTGTTTGATGGCCGGCTTTTTTTATTTGTTTTTTACGGCCTAGGCAATGCCTCAAGGATTGGGCATACGTTCTTAAGTGGATATTGCAAGCCAGACTTTGCACACTTTGTTCACATCTATCAGATGCTGGATCTCACATTCACAGCCACCCAGTCATTCACCAATTTTTTGTTTCCCCATTTTGTGAAGAGACCTGGGACTAGCTACTGACTGATTTAATACCGGATATTGCCACATCCAGCTGGAGCGCCGTAACTCCTTACACCACCACGTGACTGTCTAGTTGTATGCTTGTCGTTTACGAACCTCGGCCCGTCGATTCCCCTGTGTCGAAGTTGGAACGCTAAGTACCGGTACGCTCGTTGAAATTAAAAGCGCCAAGTCAGACTGAGGAGATTAAAGTTTTACGCCGGCAGTAAATGAAGAAAAAGTCTGCATCGTAAAGACAAGCTTAAAAAATTGTGCGCCGAATTAGTTGCCATAATACTGTCGTGTAGCGTGGCCCCAAGTCCCTTTGCTACTATTGGGGATTTGGGGGATTGGGGATGCCTGGGGGTTGGGTCACTACTTTTACAGCACACACAACCCACCATTGTGTGCCATGACATATATTCGTTTTGACGTGGGTAATGAGGGCTGTCGGACAGTGAGAAGGAGTCCATCATTGCGTATGTTGAAAGGATAAGTGGCACACAGGTGGATGCTTCTCTAGGTAAAACATGCGCTCAGGCCTTGCTTGCAATAATCACGTTGTGGCCGTGCAGTAAGGGGGCGGAATGCTCTATGAGGGGGTTGTGTTTGATGGCCGGCTTTTTTTATTTGTTTTTTACGGCCTAGGCAATGCCTCAAGGATTGGGCATACGTTCTTAAGTGGATATTGCAAGCCAGACTTTGCACACTTTGTTCACATCTATCAGATGCTGGACCTCACATTCACAGCCACCCAGTCATTCACCAATTTTTGTTTTCCCATTTTGTGAAGAGACCTGGGACTAGCTACTGACTGATTTAATACCGGATATTGCCACATCCAGCTGGAGCGCCGTAACTCCTTACACCACCACGTGACTGTCTAGTTGTATGCTTGTCGTTTACGAACCTCGGCCCGTCGATTCCCCCGTGTCGAAGTTGGAACGCTAAGTACCGGTACGCTCGTTGAAATTAAAAGCGCCAAGTCAGACTGAGGAGATTAAAGTTTTACGCCGGCAGTAAATGAAGAAAAAGTCTGCATCGTAAAGACAAGCTTAAAAAATTGTGCGCCGAATTAGTTGCCATAATACTGTCGTGTAGCGTGGCCCCAAGTCCCTTTGCTACTATTGGGGATTTGGGGGATTGGGGATGCCTGGGGGGTTGGGTCACTACTTTTACAGCACACACAACCCACCATTGTGTGCCATGACATATATTCGTTTTGACGTGGGTAATGAGGGCTGTCGGACAGTGAGAAGGAGTCCATCATTGCGTATGTTGAAAGGATAAGTGGCACACAGGTGGATGCTTCTCTAGGTAAAACATGCGCTCAGGCCTTGCTTGCAATAATCACGTTGTGGCCGTGCAGTAAGGGGGCGGAATGCTCTATGAGGGGGTTGTGTTTGATGGCCGGCTTTTTTTATTTGTTTTTTACGGCCTAGGCAATGCCTCAAGGATTGGGCATACGTTCTTAAGTGGATATTGCAAGCCAGACTTTGCACACTTTGTTCACATCTATCAGATGCTGGACCTCACATTCACAGCCACCCAGTCATTCACCAATTTTTTGTTTCCCCATTTTGTGAAGAGACCTGGGACTAGCTACTGACTGATTTAATACCGGATATTGCCACATCCAGCTGGAGCGCCGTAACTCCTTACACCACCACGTGACTGTCTAGTTGTATATTACCACCAAGTGTAGTAACGTATATCTTGGGTAGCCAGAAGCCACGTGGCTTGTCACTCATGATAGTCGCGAGATGTCCACTTTGATTAATAATCGTATCAAACAACCAGTTTCTTTACCTGCTGCCATCAGCTCTGAAAGAAGACATCTTCGCCAGATTCGAGTAAAGCGACTAAGGTTATAGACAACTGGCCAGCCGTACACAACCATTGGCTATGAAATGTTTTGCATAAATCCTGTCCTGAGCATGAGCAAAGTATGTAGACACTTCTCTGCCAGCTGTAGGAATGGAAGGTGTTGTTTGAAATATTTTATGTGGTAAGGACTGCACATCAACGTTACTATTCTTTCCTAGTCCACCATTCTCCTGTATGGGGATAGTAAAGGAACTGAAGGCTGTTATTTAAATCTGACATTGAATATTTGATCATTGCCATATGAAGGTGTCTGTTCCTGGCATCAGGAAAACAGGCAACAGAAGGAATGTTACCCTCTAGTCATTTGGGGAAGAGTGGTAAATATGAAATACAAGTTAGTGCTGGCAGAGTATTGTTGGCATACTTTTGCACATGCCTGTACATCACAAACAGATGCAGTTAAGTCCTGGTTATGTGCCACAGATGCTAAAAAATACAGGGTGGTTCATATATAACATGTCTGATCCCATGTGTTTTGTTGTTGCCTTTTGAACCATACCTTACCCCATCCTTAGGTGGGAAGAAGAGGCTGGGATGATGAGGATGACGATTGCAGTGATGATTGGAATAATAATGAATGATGATTATTATATTGATTTTGATGATTTGATGATTGATATGGTGGAGGCTCAGTCGGCTTTACCATCACTACCCTGCATCATTTTCTGTTTCCCATAACCCTTTCTTACTTGATAGTGATTGCTTGTTTGCAGCCATTGGTTGCATTTTTTATCAAGTAATTTAATATCTCCTCTTGCATATTCTTCAGTAATTGCTTAAAGTTCACTCATTTTGGTAAGAAGAGATTTTTACCCTCCACTGACTTTTATCTATTGCCAGACATCTCAGTTGCTTAAGGGGGGGCCACAAACAAATTAACTCCATGTCATTCTGTCATCTGCTATTTGACTGCCCTCTCTCCAACTCACACCTCCCTCCCTTGTATCTCTCCACTCCAGTCTTCCGTCTCTGCCATGGTCTCTCCTCCTCTTCACATCATACACATACCTTCTAGTCATTCTCTCATTCCCCATCCTCTACATGGCTAAACTATCTCAAAGTACTTCTCCTAATAGCACCACAGCACTTTTTCACTTCCTCATTTGTATATCTGTCTGTGCATAAAACTCCACACATTCCTCAGGTCATTTCCACTGCTCTCACTCTTGTGTCCTTCCAACAGGATCTAAGCCTCATTTCTCAACGTCTTATCACAGCTTTCAGTGATCCAGCAGCCTTTCTACCCTGCTGTACCCATTCAAGCACATCCTTCCATCCTCACTCATCACTCTAAAGTACTTGGATGCACCTTCATTATCTAATTCCTCACCATCCAGTCTCACTCTGTATGCTGTGATTTCCCTCAAGACCATAACTTTACCCATACGTATATTCTCTTTAGGATTCTGTTTCTTACATCCTCAGACTCATGCACCAAGCCTTGCAGTTCACATTCATCACAATACAGTATCATCAGCAAGCAACAGCTCAGGAAGTTTCCACATCTTACCCTCCCTCACTAGATACCAATATATTCACATTCCTTCCTATTACCTCTCTTATAGCTTCATCCATATACAAATTGAACAGCCACTGAGACATGACATGCAGAAACACGACACACACAGACATGACACATAAAAGCGTGGCACAAGGTATGACACAAACATGACACAAAGAGACAAGATTTTTGTCCTTATGCAGATTTATTTCCCTCACGTCACTGGCAGAATAAGATAGCACTGTGGCCCAACATCCTTTCCATAGCACTTCTTCATGACTAGCACCATATTAGTCATGTTTCAATTAGCATTTACAAGGGAATGATGGTAATTTAATACCCAGTTAAACGGAGCATAATTAAGTTGTCAAAATACGTGCTGCTCCCATACCCGCAGACTGAGCCGACAACACCAGATATATATGGGCAGCCCTGTATTTTGGTTTAGTAAATTGTGGGCTGCTGTTGCTGTGGTCCTGTATTCCTGGCTAAGTAGGACAGTGGCAGGTGTTTGGATATGCCTGTGTAGTAGTGCTGTAATCAAACCACTTCTCTGAACCAACATAGCATCATCTACCTTCTTGAATGAGATGTGGCTAAGTGAGCTCTGAAACTTTGCTAAGGATATATGCGTGTCATTTTCCAGAGTAAACTCCTGAAAGATGCACACACACGTCTGAAGAATATTAGAGGATAATCTTGGTTGTAAGAATTCTGGAGCTCTTATTGCCTCTTTTCTTTGATTAAATTCCAGTATTTAGGTTCTCCAGCATTGACTCTGATTCTTAGTAATTAAAATGAGCCAGGGACCACCACAACAGCAGGTATTATCAGCCCAAAAGATCGTAAATAACTGTGGCAAATAAAAGGACTCTGCAAGAAAGCCATAGTGCTTGTTTACCCAGCAATAAAAATAGGTGTTTTGTATATATTATCCCTCCTGAACTGTTGATGTTGGCTATTGTATTTGTACGCCAATTGTTATGCCCATTGTCTTGTTATATTTGCATTATTATTATTACCATGTCATTGTGATGTAGTGCACAGTCAGCCACAGGAAAAAATATGCTGAAAAAAATATGTACTCTTGTCCTTCTTTGGTTGATTGTAATTGGCAACAGGTCAACTTGAATTTATTTTTCTCAATCTCTATTTCCCTCTGCCTGTGACCTCCAGTCTTGTAAATGCAATGTGTGCAGGAATTTCAGATGTAAGATATCTTGCATTTGGCTCTCTTTTGTGTATTATTTCTTGCACTCTTCAGTTTCTGCTTCTCTGCATTAAAAAGAAAAATGTATTGTCCTAAATAGCACTGAGATTTTAAAACTAACAAGCATCCTTAGTTAACGACCATTTATGTCAAAGGTTGATGAGCAACTTGAGTCGTTTCCCTTCATTTATATCCAAGAATAACAATCCTTCTGAGTTTATTCCCCTCATTAAACATAGCAGTTGATTCCCTTCATTTAGGTGAGAGATTAACAAGATTTTTCCCTGCATATATATGAACATTTATCGTTAATACGGCTTATGTTTGTTATATTTTTTTCCTGTGGCTGACTATGTTTTATATATTGATGTGGGTGTGTTTTTTTGGTGTCTTTATTTCTGTTGATTTATTCTATAGTCAGTTTGCTTCACCTGACCGTTAGCTTTATGGCCAAGTGTAGTCAGACTGGAGAGTTAATTTGACTAGTAACCAAGGAGACTCATCTGTACCCCATCACCAAGGCATACTGAATTTTATCAGTGATTTAGTACTGAAGTGATAAAAGTTGCCTTGTTTTGTCAGATGGAAATAAACTGACTATAGTTATATGTTGAATTGGAATATGTTATACTGTTATCGGTGTGTGGGAAATGTGCCACGCGTTTGAAATTTTATAACTATATGGATTAGGGCGTCAGGCTATAGATAGATTAATAGATAGGTAGGGAGAGATCCTGGGGTGCCCATAGACTAAACTATTTTGATATATCTCTTCCTATCACACAGTCATTTGCCATATTTTCCTAAGCATGAGCAAGAACCAATTTGCCTGTCAGGTCTCTATCGTCTTTCAACCCAGGGCATCTCAGAAATCAGCAGTATTATGTGTTGAGCAGATAATTTTGTGCAGTATGCCTAGCCCTGGCTTCCTACGCTCCTTATGGGGTGACATAGGATTGGATGATGGCAGACGATGTTGTATAAAGTTGCAAGGTCTCCAACATGACAGCCAATGGTTGATACGTTTATAGAATTACTATCGTTATGCTGATTCTTAGGCTATGCTGTTGATATTTCTCCTTCATTGTTGCGTTTTCTTGGTCTGTGTATCGTTTGGGTGTTTGTGATGGTGTTGATGTCTGTTGGGTTGGGTTGTCGTGGTTTATGATTAGAGAGAGCAAGGATGTGTGATGTCCCCATGGTTTTGTGTGTGTGTGTGTGTGTGTGTGTGTGTAAGATAGTAGGATTTGAATGGTAAGTGAATGAGTGTATGAGCCATTTCATTGGGCTTGCAGTTAGTTTCACTCTCTCTTGGGTTTCCTCTTTGCTTTATGGGCCCTATGCATTTTATCCATGTGTAAAAAAGATAAATAAACAGGTTAGGAGTGACTGCTTGAAAAAGAAAAAGAAAAAATGGTTACGATGATTGAAAAATAATTGGTTACGAAGATGATGATGATGATGATGATTAGTTCACCTCACTAGGCATGGTACTGATAGTTGGCCCTTAATGCTTGTTTATTCTTTGTTCTTTGCTGCCACCTCAAATATTTCTGTCATGAGAGATAGAGAGACCCTGTTGTTGTAGTGCTAAAATCATTACATGCCTCTGACCCTCCTGTCACCTGTATTGGCCATCATAACCATCCCTTCTAGCAAATTAATTCTCATGATGAATTCCTTTGTCAGTGGATGATAAACCTATTATATCAAAATTATGCTGTTTTGAAGAATATTTGCTATGTATTAGTAAATCTTGGCTTGTAATCCCACTTGACTGACTACAGAAACCCTGGCAGCCCCAAAGGTATATGTTGAAGGATTGTCTGTTGTGGTAGTGTGGTGTGGTGTGTGGGAGGAGGCCTACACTGTGGTACATGTGGTGAGTGTTTGTAGTAGTGTGTTGTGGTGAGGGGGGAGGCCTTACACTGTGGTAAATGTGAGTGTGGTGTGGTGTGGCAGGAAGCATTACACTGTGGGCATAGTGCATTGTGTGTGAGTTGTGTATTGTGTTGGCATTGAAGTAGAGAAAGATGATGATTGTGTTGAAGTCTGGGTATACTCATTTCACTCTAACTTGGCACAAATTTTCATGTTTTGGTAGTTTTTTTTTAACGTGTCCCACTGGCAGAAACAAAACATTAGACCTGCATTCACTCCATAGCTTTTCATTGTGACAGGCATCATATTTTAATGCCTGTTTACTGTATTCTTACAACTCAGCATTCATGAGAGAGCCTAAGCCATTTTTAGACCAAGTTAGAGTTGTGTTTCTCTGGGTATGGTTGAGTCTGAAGGGTGGGTGTCTGGTGATGGTTTTTGAAGGTTTCTGTTGTATATCTAGGTAGTAGCTATGTACCATCTGAAATAGTAGAAATAAAGTTTAAAAAGAAAGAAAGAAAAAAAGTGGATGACGGCCACAGCCACTTGGCGGACTGCACTTGGGCTACTGGACTGCACTTAGGCCACCGGTATTGCAGATGGTCGGAGCCAGTGACCTGTACTGTGAAATTCCCTATGCTTTTCACAGCACAGTTCCTTTGGAATGGGGGCCGTTTTAAGAGGGTAGGAAAGAATATGTATCCTTCTGAAAAATAGTGTTGGGTATAGGATGAGAATAGGTTGTAAGTACTCTTTGTAATGTAAGTTCTTATTACATGCTTTCCATAGCTGTTCTTCCAAACCAGCATCATATTTTAGTGCTTATATACTGTATTCTTACAATACAGCATCCATGAGAGAGAGCACAGGGCATTTTTAGACCAAGTTAGAGTAAAAAGAGAGAGAGAGTATAGGTTGTGTTTTTCTGGATGTGGTTGTGTCTGAAGGGTGGGTGTCTCATGATGGTTTTTGAAGGCTTCTGTTTGGCTGTAGTGGCCATGTATATGTAGGTAGTTGCTATGTACCGTCTGAAGTAGTAGAAATAAAGTTAGAAAAGAGAGAGAGAAAAAAGTGGATGACGGCCACAGCCACTGGTGGATCTGCACTTTGGCTACAGGTATTGCAGGTGGACAGAGCCTCTGACCTGTACTGTGAAATTCCATGTGTTTTTCACAGTATGGTTCTGTTGGAATGGGGGCTGTTTTAAGGGGGTAGGAAAGAAAATATGTATCCTTGTGAATTTTAGTGTTGGGTATAGGATGAGAATATCTATCTGTCTGTCTGCCAGCTGCCATAATCCCATAAGGGGGGGCCATTTGACTTTTATTTATGGGGAGGGGCACTAACCCTTCACCAACCCACTTGTTGACACATAGGGAGCACATATGGTTTGATTATATGGTTACCACCCAGCATTGTAAACAGTTTCTTGGCTTACAGATTTTTTAAAAGTACTTTTTGTAATGCAAGTTTTTATGACATGCCTTCCATAGCTCTTCTTCATAACCACCATCGTACTTTAGTGTTTATATACTATGCTTACAACGCAGCATCCATGAGAGAGGCGATACGTTTGTGGCCATCCCATACGGGATTAAGGCGTCTGGCAATAGATAGATAGATAGGTCCATGAGAGAGAGCACAAGGCATTTTTAGACCAAGTTAGAGTAAAGAGAGGGTGAGAGAGAGTAGGTGTATTGGTGTTTCTCTGGGTAGGGTTGTTTGTGAAGGGTGGGTGTCTGGTGATGGTTTTTGAAGGGTCCTGTTTGGCTGCAGATTTGTGGATGTCTGTAGTGGCCTTGTGTGTATAGGTAGCTAGGTACAGTGTGAAATAATAAAAATAAAGTACTGTATATATATATATTTATTTATAAAAAAAGCTGTGTACACTCTGAAATAATAAAGTACTGGAATTAAAAAAAAAAAAAAAATAAGAGGTTGACGGCCACAGCCATCGGCGGACTGCGACAAGTGCAGGTGGTCGGAGCCGATGACCTGTACTGTGATATTCCATGTATTTTCACAGCACAGTTCCTTCTGAATGGGGGCCGTTTTAGGGGCGAGAGAAAAAATATTGACTCTATCTTGTGAAATGTAGTGCTGGCGTGCAGTGTTATAGGCTTTGAATGGCTGTAGTGGCTAGGTAGGCAGTATGTACAGGATAAATTATTAACAGAAGAAAAAGGAAATAAGAGAAAGAGGAGAAATAGAAATGGTTGCCCATTTTATTTGGATTTAGGTAACTTTCTAATTTGGGGCAGTGGTCAAGTAATAGGTCTAGTACAACTTCCTTGGTGGTTTGAATGGCCGTAATGCTTTTATGTTCCTCTGACAAAGTGGGGCCAGACTGGAGGGTCAGTTGAACTAGTAATCAAGGAGACTCATTCCTGTCTCAGTACTAAAAATTTCACTGTTTCATGGGATTAGTTATTATGAAGAGGTACATAGTGAGGCTGGGGGAGGAGGCAGCCTTATAACTCTGTGTGGAGGTCTTGTTGGGTTGTGGTGGTGGTTTATGTGTTCGTGTTTTTCTGCATTGAGAGTCCCCTTGTTGTCCTGTGTCTGTGTGTTTAGCCACGAGGGATTTTTGGCACTGAGAACACCAGCTGGTATTGTAGTGGTGTTGGTCTGGAATAGGAAAGTCCTGGAGTTGATAATTTTGAAGCACTTATGTAGGGAGAAATATGTAAGGTAGTCAGGATTCCAGGGGCTTAAATGGTCAGTGAGTGAGCATCTGGTCCTTTTCACTGGACATGGCCTGGTTATATCAGTGCCACCACCTGAAGGTGTCTGCCCTGCACCGCAATTTTATAACAATTGGGTGCGTAAGGTGAGAAGTGTGAATTTCGGGGGTAGGGTTGTGAGGCAGACTGGGAAAAAAATACGAGACAAGGTCATAGGGTGGCTGCCAGAGATTGAGCAGCATAGACAGCCACCATTAGGTGACTATGGCCAATGAATGCATGTTGGAACCTTCATGAATAGTACGATACAAATGATATAAAAATACTGAACTGTTTCTACAGGCCCATCATGTACACCTCAGTATATATAGGCATAGCTTTGAAATACTGTATATATAAACACATCATCTGAGATCTAGTGGCACATTTTCCACACAGTTTAAAACAGAATATGTGTAAATTGTGAGTTTTGTTTGTGTATAATGCCAGCAGTAAGTAATTCCTCATTTAATAATTGATATATATTCCCGTAAATTGCTGATTGCGTGAAGTTAGGGTCGGGTCCCAGCAAGAGGGACTTTTTCTCCAGCATTTAAGGATCATATGCAAGACAGAACTAACTAGCAAGATTTATTTGTGTTAAATTTAAAAAAATTATATTTTTAGATGAATTAACATTGATCTTTCACAGCACACCTTTGAGATTAATTAAGAAGTTTGTGAAAAGTGTATTTTTGAGTGACATTAAGAGAGAGACTGTGCTTAGTGAAAGTATCTTAAATGAGGAATTACTGATAGGGGTTTGCCAGTAAATTATTATTATTATTATTATTTGACCCACAAGCAGTTTTTGAAGCATAAACTAATGATACCCCTTGCTGGCATTAATATTACAAAGGAAAACAAAGTTGAGTGTTTATTCTCTGTGTGTTTTAGTACTTCATAT
The DNA here is from genome assembly GCF_032717465.1 of Coenobita brevimanus. Lineage (NCBI taxonomy): Eukaryota > Metazoa > Arthropoda > Malacostraca > Decapoda > Coenobitidae > Coenobita > Coenobita brevimanus. The sequence continues at coordinate 20,731 of NC_136967.1, forward strand.
AGTTAAGTATTGTATTAGGCTTCCTCTTCTCCTCCTCGTTGTTCTTCTCTTCCTTCCTCTTCCTCCCCATATTGTATTAGGCTTCCTCTTCTCCTCCTTGTTGTTCTTTTCCTCTTCTTCCTTCCTGTTCCCCTCCTCATTGTTCTCCTTCCTCCTCCTCCTCCTCCTCATTCTTTTCTTCCTTCCTCGTCCTCCCCTTTTTGTATTAGGCTTCCTCTCCTCCTCTTATTGTATTAGGCCTCCTCTTCTCCTCGTTCTTCTCTCCCTTTTCTTCTTTCCCCTTCCTCCCCTCTTTATTCCTCTTCCTAACCTTACCACCCTGCAACCCACCCTACCACCCCCACCCTTGCTTTGCCTTACTAGGTGTCCCTTGCTGTTCCTGTCATCCTTGTCCTGTCGTTCCATCCCTGTTCTGTCAGCCATGTCCTTTCCTTCCATCCCTGTTCTGTCAACCATGTCCTGTCCTGCCACCCCTGTCCTGCCATCACTTACCTGCCCTGCACCCTTGCACTTTCCTTCCCTCCCCTACACCCATGTAATATGCAGCCATGCCCTCCCCTACACCCTTGCAATATGCAGCCATGCCCTGCCTTGCCTTGCCACCCCTGTCCTGCCCTCCCCTCCTTGCTACCCCTGTCCTGCCCTCCCCTCCTTGCTACCCCTGTCCTGCCCTCCCCTCCTTGCTACCCCTGTCCTGCCCTCCCCTCCTTGCTACCCCTGTCCTGCCCTCCCCTCCTTGCTACCCCTGTCCTGCCCTCCCCTCCTTGCTATTCTTACCCTGTGTCCTGCTGTTCTTGCCTAGGGTGTCCTGCCCTTCCATCTCTTGCTGTATCCTGCTTGTCTTACCTTGCTATGACCTGCTCTGTTGTGCCCTGCCACCCATGCACTGTCATCTGCACTCTTGCTGTGCCCTGCCACCCATGCACTGTCATCTGCACTCTTGCTGTGCCCTGCCATCCTTGGCCTCCTTGCTATTCTTACCCTGTGTCCTGCTGTTCTTGCCTAGGGTGTCCTGCCCTTCCATCTCTTGCTGTATCCTGCTTGTCTTACCTTCCTATGACCTGGTCTGTTGTGCCCTTCCATTATCTGTGCTATTTCGTGCTTTGTGCCCTGCCACCCCTGTCCTGCCCTACACCCATGCACTGTCATCTGCACTCTTGCTGTGCCCTGCCATCCTTGGTCTGTCCTCCCCTCCTTGCTATTCTTACCCTGTGTCCTGCTGTTCTTGCCTATGGTGTCCTGCCCTTCCATCTCTTGCTGTATCCTGCTTGTCTTACCTTGCTATGACCTGCTCTGTTGTGCCCTTCCATCATCTGTGCTATGTCGTGCTTTGTGCCCTGCCACCCCTGTCCTGCTCTACACCCATGCACTGTCATCTGCACTCTTGCTGTGCCCTGCCCTTCCCTTCCATCTTTTGCTGTATCCTGCTTGTCTTGCCCTTGCATCATCTATGCTCTGTCCTTCCATCATGTGTGTCATGTCCTGCTGTTCTTGCCCTGTCATCTATGCTGTGTCCTTCCCTGTCATCTGCCATGTCCTGCTGTGTCCTTCCCTGTCATCTGCCATGTCCTGCTGTGTCCTTCCCTGTCATCTGCCATGTCCTGCTGTGTCCTTCCCTGTCATCTGCCATGTCCTGCTCCATGTCTTGTTTTGTTTGTTTTTAATATATGTTTCTTTTATTCTTTAATGTCTTTGTATATTGTCCTTTTCAGTTCATAATAAATGTTTTTGTTCTTTAATGTCTTTTTATATTGTCCTTTTAAGTTCTAAGTGCTAAAGTTTGGATATGTTATAAGTTACTTATATATGTATAGTACTTATATATGTATAGTACTTATATATGTATAGTACTTTGAAAAATATCAGAAAAAAAATACCAATAGACATGAATAGTATGAAGTGATGTCTCCTCCATACTATTCAATGTCTATTGGTATTCTCTTTCTGATATATATGTATAGTACTTATATATGTATAGTACTTTGAAAAATAAGTACTATACATATATAAGTACTATACATATATAAGTACTATACATATATAAGTACTATACATATATAAGTACTATACATATATAAGTACTATACATATATAAGTACTATACATATATAAGTACTATACATATATAAGTACTATACATATATAAGTAATATACAAAAAAGGTATATGTATATATAATAAAGACAAGGTAAATACATTGGTTTTATTTCCACTAAGATACATTTAAGTGAAGAAGGTGAAAAAAAAACTATCTCGATAAATCGGCCAGAGAAATAAGGACTGGGAACCCTAAGGGAGGGTTGCCAGTCCGTATTTTCGTGGCCGATTTATCGAGATAGGTTCTGCGCCCTACCCCAAGATGCTTCCAAGACCGTGCCCTTCAAATCACTGTGTAGATGCCATGTCTTGTATTGCTCTGCCCAGCTAATGCCAGGCAGAGCTATACAAGAACACATGGCATACAACAGAGTGATCAAAAGGGCTACTTAACATGCATTGCTAAACACGGTGTGCACCACGCAACGTTGTGTTTGCTAAGGCATGTTAAAACGGAAGCAATTGGACCATTAATCAACATGACATACAGTATACAAAAGACATGAGCCAATTAACCCCTTCAGTATGAGGACATTTTATTCCTGCTGATGCCACACGATTTTATTCAGCTTGGAGTGCGATCTCATACTGGAGGAGACATAGCCTCCCTTCAGTATCAGACCCCCTTCCTAAGCTGAGTAAAATCGTCTGGCAGCAGCAAGAATACAATCATCTGGGACACAGCTACAATACACTGAGAAATGATGTAAACAGTACTGAAGAGGTTCAAAAATACCAACATGGACTGGTTGTGATGCATGTTAAATAACAACAAAATCACATTCCACTGAACAATATTTACTCTTCACTAACTTGGCCCAATTTCTCAGTCTTTTCCAGCTGTGTCACATAAGAGTAACTCGAGGCACAGAAAGGCAATGCTATTACTCATAATCCTTTTCACACTGTGCCTACTATCCTGTTTTAAGAAAGTTACAACTCAATTCAGGCTGGAAAGATTTATAATTTTAGGCCAAGCTAAAGTTCAGAGTATAATCTCAAGCAAACAAATAAAACTACAAACATAATGGCCATATTACTATAACAATGTGAAAGTGTGGACATGCTATATCTACCTATAGCCTGACACCTTCATCCTGTGAGGGTACATATCTCCTCCCTGTCCACTACCATCTACCTGCCCTCCCCCCAGATTACACCCCCTGCCTCTCCCTCCACCTCACTCACATACACCCTCCTGATTATGTTTCCTACTCTCCATTCCCCCAACTTACACCCCCCTCTCATATATCTCTCCACTCCATCCCTCCATCTCATCCTCAGTCTCCACCTCACTCACATACACTCTCAGAATTAATCTTCCTACACCCTCCTCTCTCATGCACCTCTCCACTCCATCCCTCCATCTCATCCTCAGTCTCCCCCTGCCACTTTCCCCACCTCCACCTCACTCTCACAAACCCCTACTTAGTCTCTCTCTCCATCCCCCCACTTACACCTCCCTCTCATACCTCTATTCCATCCCTCCACCTCACTCTCATACTCCACCCCCAACTTACACCCTCCTCTCCTATATACCTCCACTCATCCCTCCATCTCATCCTCAGTCTCCCCCTCCCTCTTACCCCACATCCACCTTACTCACATACACTCCTAGTTAGTTTCCCTCTCCTTCCCATTTCAATTTACAACATCCTCTACTCAATCCCTCAGTTTCCCTCTCCCCTCCCCTCCACCTCACACATTAGGGCCGATTCACACTACACGGTTCGTCTCCGTACGGCTTTCGTACGTTAATTATTTTATCGAAATCAATGGGGCTGTTCACACTATATTTTCCGTTTATTGTTCATCTTTCGTGTGGCTTTCACTCGTATGGATCGCCTACGTTTGGAAGAAATCTCTAACGAACGAAACGTATACGTATGGAAACGCTCCGTACCTCCACCAATCAGTGTGAACATCAATACGTATCAGTCACGGTGTGTTTACAGACAACAGAGGACAACTTTAGCCTGTCACTGCTTTTGGCCGTGAACAGTACTATAAGTAGTCATGAGTGACGAGAAGTTATTAGAACTGGTCAGAGGCTACGAGGAACTATATGACAGGGGCAACAGAAAATACAACGATAACCATATGAAAGAAAAAATATGGAAATTAATAGGAGAGGGATTGGAAAAATTGGGTAAGATATTTAAATATTTCACTATTTTATTTTAACAGTGTGACAAATAGCATTTTATCCTTCATCCTATTCATTATCATTCATAGGGTATCTCTTAACACCCTATCCATTACCATTCACAGGTTCTCCCAACATCCTGTTCATAACCATTGGTAGGTTCTCTCTCAACCCTCTATACGCCCATGGAAGAAAACCAGTGGCACTTCAAGAATCTTTTAAATTCCATGGAAGAGAACCAGTGGGACTTCAAGAATCTTTTAAATTTCTTTTACAAGGAATGCACCTTGTGGAGCATTTCCTCCCTGTCTAGTTATGTCTACTAAAGAGCTTGCATTGTTCATGACATTCATGGTTGTAACATCAGTGGCATTGTCACCTCAGTAGTTGTGCAAAAATGAAAGTTGCAGCAAGCTGCTTTACACTAATTTCCGAGGCTTCTTGTCGGAGCCACAGCTGCACGCAGACTGACGAGATCATGGACATATAGTGTGAACAGTGACATAGCAAATGAACCATAACCCTACGAAGACGAACCGTATAGTGTGAATTGGCCCTTAGTCTCTCACTCCAGCCCTCCATCTCATCCTTGGTCTCCCCTCCTACCTCACTCACATACACTCCTAGTTAATTCTCTCCCACTCCACTCCATCCCTCAGTCTCCCATATCTAATTCATGGAGCATAGACAACCAAATGACATATGATTTCTTACTAAACTCATGAAATGTTACCATAACCTACCTACCAATAACAGATCTTTGAAAAAAAAAAAAAAAAAAAAAAAGTAATATGGCCACATATTTGTAAAAGCAATGAAGTAATATTTCTCGCCTTTTAAGACTTTGTTCCCTTAAAAAACCTTGGAATAGCACTTCTAAAAAATTACAAGGTTACTTATGAATTGGCTTCTACAGTTTATATAACCCTTGTTAATTTCTTGGTCATAAACAGACACACATCTTAACCAAGACTGGCTGAAGTTTAAATCTATTGCTCATGGTCTGGTGCAAGTAGGCAACTAATAAAGTACTGTATGTATAAAATCAGTACTGCTGCTCCTGGCCTACCAAGCCATTCAGACCCAGGCAACAGGTCTTTTAGTCCAACATGACAGATGAACACTACAGCAGGTAATTTTTAGGCAATGTTGTTCCCACAACAATTTAAATCATTATTTTATGCAGGGAAGAGGGAACCAAATGCTAGAAAACCTGAACGACTGTTCCCTCCAACAAAAAACTAAGTTAAGGGCCAAATTCAAGATCGTTCATCTTGAGATGCCTGGACACAGCATTAAAAAGACTGGAGGGTCATAGGCAGTAGGAAGAGTGAAAAGCAGTTCCAGAGTTGACCTATTGCGTACATGAAGGTTAACTCCTGCATTTGATAGCTGGACAGAAAAGGGATGAGAGTTTGCTGCTAGACAGGTGCTACGCACCCGCCAGGGTGGTGGAAGGATGCAAGCAGACGTTTCGGAGGGGCAGTGACCATTGACACAGCAGTACAAATGAGATAAACATGCAACAGTTGTAGTCAGATGGAATAAAAATTGGCAACCTGCATCACTATGTGCCATTGATGCAATATGTCGAGATGTTTCAAATAATTTTTGGCCTGCACCAGGAGCATGCATTTATTTATTTTTTAGCTGCAGTTCTTTGGTTATGTGTTTAGTATTTTTAAAGTTGAAGCAATATTTCACTCATTGGCAAAGCAACTGACGTTAGATTTAAAAAGCACAATTAATTTTACTACCTCTCAAATATCGGAAATTATAAGACTGTCTTGTCAAAATCCAGCTGTTTTTCATTAGTCTTAAAAGGCGATAAACTCTACTCCACTACACAAAATATTGAAACATTTATAATAAAGAAGCATATACATTAAAGATGCATTTATTGGAATAAAGAAAATATGGTCAGCACATATAAATATATAAGTAATGGATGTGGGATCATGAAGGGCCACAATATATTAAAATCTACACGAGTGAAGTTCTGCTGAAAAATCATATGGTCTGACTGACTGGCCAAGAGATGCTCCCACATCCACAAATACTGTACAGTGCATATACAGATGTCCTCGTTTAGCCACAGGTATGGCCTAAACTAACAGTATTCCCACCATACAACTGGTAATGGCAAAGTCTGCACCCTGACTAAGCTTTACAGAAACACTTATCAACATAAAAATGGAGAGGGGCGGGAGAGGGGTTGCATTGTTTGATGGTCCTTAACTATGAGGTATGACAGTCTCCTTGGTTACTTCGTTTATTTTCCTATCGCTTACAAAGGCTTCAACATGCCTGCATAAGTTAGCCTTGGTCACCTAATGGCATCTCTCCATACTACTTGATCTCTGGCAGTCTCCCTGTCCAGTCCCGTATCCCTGAGGTCTCACTCTGACTTCATCCCAGGTCTTTTTTTTAGTCTGCCTCTCACAACTCGACCCTAAACAATCACAGCTCTCACCCTCCATCCTCTCCACATGTCCATACCATCTCAACCTACCCCTCCTCATCACTACATCAATACATTCAAGTCCCATTCTTCTTCTCAACTCTTCAACTGCAGTCCTAACACCCTTCCCAAGGCCTGTCATTCAAGGATGCACTACAAACAAATCTAATCATTGTCATTACTGTATGTTTAAGCCTATGAACATCCTCAGCCTTCACTGCCCAGGTCTCATGTGCCACATACAAAGATCCCTTAGCACTGAGGGACAGCCCTCTCAATGTCAGGAGGCAACAGCTCCCTGAACTTCCTCCAGCCACTCCTTATCCTAGCCACACAGCTAACACCAGCTCCACCTCCAGCACACAGCATGTCCTCAAAATAAAAAATAAAAAAATCCTCTACACACTCAACAGCAAGACTAATCCTTTCATGCCTGAAATCTCCATATGCTCCCCCCCACACACTGCACACACCATGTCAGCATTTTTCACAGTCTACCTCTAACACCACATACACAGCCTCTCACCAACACTGAACAAGTTGTAATTCCTTCCCACACCCTAGTGGTAATCCACACATGGCCACACTCCCTCAGCTTTGACAGTACCACCACCAGCCCTAGATACCATCACCCTTGGTTACTAGTCGTATCAACCCTCCAATCACACTACACACTGCCATCAACTGAGACAAAAGGGAACAGGGATCTGTCAGGTTTGATAACATGCTATAACAAATTTAACAGACAATGGAGAAAGTTGCCTTCATGAGGTGGCAGTCTCCTTGGTTATGGCTACTAGTCATATCAATGTGCTATACCAATACACTTTACAGGTACAGGAGGCTTGCTTTCATGTGTCTCCTTGGTTACTAGTCCTGCAGGTGGTAGGTGACTGTGATCATCCACTCACTTGATATACAGTGCAACCTCTTAAATTCGAAGTTCTTGTGTCCTTTTGATACTTTTGAAAAATTTGAACTTTTAATAAAGCATTTCTGTGGCTGTCTTAATTCTCATGGTTTAGACATGCTTTTGACACAAGCTTTGTTGTCTGGGCTAACTAGCTGGCTTCAGGCATCCTATTTTCCATTGTTAACACTACCATTTATCTCATCTCTTAACTCAAGGATCAGTACAATAATCGCTACAAACCATGAAGTGATTCTTTCACATTTCCTTTCCTCATCTTGTGTATGTCCCCTTGTTCTAAAACACTTAGCAGTTCTATTCATATTTAACATCAATCAGTAAGTTGTAAGGGACAGTAATTATGCATTCATTTATTTACGTAAAAACTACAGTACTGAACATGAATATTTACATCTTTCAGCAACCACCATCCACTCCTTGATGTAGCACTGCCCACTATCTCCATTACTTTTGTTTCTGTCCTCCTCTCTCTATTTCTCACATCTTTCCTGTCAATTTTTATTACTCCTTCCTTTTCAGGTGGCTTTACATTGAGTAACATGCCCAATGACTTTCTGTAAGCCAGAAAACCATTTACAATGCTGGGTGGTAACCATATAACCAACCCATACGTGATGCTACACTTCACATATTGTGCACTGATTACACAGTTTATTTTATGACATTTTATGATATGTACAATTACTGCCAGTCTGCATTACTATAATCTTGCAGAAATATTGCAATCTCAGTGATGAAATACTTAAGTACATGTGTGTGTGTGTGTGTGAAAACATTGATGATGATGGTGGTGGTTTATATCTGCTCAAAAATAAATTGCACAGTGGTTTAACACTGATGCAAATGATCTATTAGAATTACACAGACTGCTGCCTACCAACAATCATGCTTCAGTCAAAAGTGAATAAAATCAGTTGATGTCTGACAAGTGGTGTTGCATGGTGTGTGATAAAGGAATATTTACCATAATTCCACTCCAAAACTTTAAAACCTTATCACATTGCTTTGTAATGTCATACACTGTCAGGTTTAACACCACCACTATCTTTGACAACACCTGCAATGAGTTATTTACTCTAGTTTCAGTTGGTACAGCACTGAGAACTGTCAAATTTGTCATACATGGTAGTTTCCATCACCAATCATTTCACAACACACACACTAAGTACTTGTGGCTGCATTCTTATACTGCATCATTTTTGTTCCCAGCACTGCACTAATTGGTAAAGCCAGGACACCTGTTTGAAGCCACAATTATGGTCAAATTTGGATATGATAAAACTGACTCAAATAAGAAAGAGCTTACCCAAGAGGAGGAAAGGAAATTATTATTATTATGGGTGACCACACACTTTATGGTGAGGTCATCAGTACCAGATGGGTGTAGCTAGGATTTTTTTTTTTTTAATAGTCTCTGGTTATTTCTGAGCTAAGTTTGCGAAATAAAAATGACATTTTTCATAAATTATGGCAATTAAACTTTAGAGGTTTGCAAATTTTTTAGGTTGCACTGTAGTATTACCTATTCTTCCTTCAACTTTAGCATTCTGTTTGGCCTCACTCCCTACTTCTCCCTTTCCTTCCTGTCACTTTCTCTTCTTTCCACTTCATGTGGTTTTACACCAGGTAACAGGCCTAATGGTTTCCTGCAGCCCAGGAAACCATTTACAATGTTGGGTGGTAACCATATCACCAAATAATGGGGTGATGTGGGGCCTGCTATGGTGCTCACGTTAACTGGATTATGCAAATGCAGCATCCATCCAGGAACCAAACCTCCACACTATTCAACGCACCTTGCCATTGCAGGGCTCTGTCTGCCACAGGGGAACACTGGTTCACTAAATGAGGTGGCAAGGCTGTTGCTTGCCTGTGGTTGATGGGTCTGCTTGGCCAGGCAGACTGGGGTTGATCAACAACGTACTTCAATTCACAATGCCATCAAACAAAACATGCCCCAATTCCCTCCCTTATCCTCCAAGGATGGTGGAGTACACGAGTCTCCTTGGTTACTAGTCTAATACCTCCCTATCATCCCATAAAGGAAAATGGTGGACTACAGGATAAGGGCCAATGCAGCCAGCAGACCAACATGTTCCTGTTCTCCTGGCCACAAAATACATCACTTCAGCACTACCATATAAACCAGCCAGGGAACACAATGACAATTACTGGGATTTAACGTACATGAAAACAGCACTTCTTCATGACTAGCATAAACGAGGACTTTCTGTACACACAACTACAGTTCTTTCACTTAAACTTGGCCAAGACATATCCTTTGACAGCTGACATAACTTAGTTCAGTAGCAAAGACACAATCACTGGCTCTACAACCTTTCCACAGCACTGCATGGCTAACATCACTAATTTTGATCTAATACAGTATAGCTAAACACGATTCAAAGATGGTAATTTTAGGTCGCTGAAACCTTTCCACAGCACTTCTTCGTGACTAGCAAGGTATTTTAAGGCCAAGTTAAAGCAAAATTACTGAGATGCAGTTTTAACACATTACCAATAGCATATTCTTCTACCCAGCTGGCTTCTTTACCCAGCTGGCTTCATCTTGCCATCTTGATATCTTCATAGATCTTGTTGGACGCCATCTGTTTCCTGCAAATACAACAACACATTAGCTGTGCTTTTATCTAAACCCACACCCACTGACCTAACCTACAACACCCACTAACCTACTCTACACCTACACCCACTGACCTAATCACACACACACACACACACACACACACACACACACACACACACCTAACCTTCAAACACCAGCCAACTGGATTACCTAAACTCAAGATCACAAGTTTAAATTCTGTACCTAAACAACAAGAGCCTATCTGCACAGACTGCAGTCAATATTTAAGTTTCTCTTTCAAACTCAGAATGTGAAACTTGTATTAAAATGCCTCCTCATGGCCAAAACTGACAACTGTTTAATAATCAGCTGATGCAACAGCTGACCTATCAAATCAAATCAAAATTTCAAGCTGAGCAACTTCGTATTTCATAAGCCACTACATTGCTTCCTTAAAGTCAAACTGAAATGCACCCAATAGTCAGCTTAGGCAATGGCTGACACGATAAATCAACAAAAGTTCAGGCTGAGCAGCTTTGTATTTCATAAAATCACTCAAAGCTCTCCAAGAGCAGATATTTACACTTTCCTTGGAGAGAAAAAAAAGTACCACTTCTAGACCTGTTAGCTTTGCCACAGGTGAACAGACCTATTAATATTCCAAAGCACATCTGGCTGGACCACCTTAACCCACTACACCACCAGGCACCTACAGTAAACACAGCAGCACAACCACCTGACACACAGCATCAGCCAACACCACCTTAACCCACTACACCACCAGGCACCTACAGTAAACAGCAGCACAACCACCTAACACAAAGCATCAGCCAACACCACCTTAACCCACTACACCACCAGGCACCACAGTAAACACAGCAGCACAACCACCTGACACATTCAATGCATCAGACACCACCACCTTAACCCACTACACCACCAGGCACCTACAGTAAGCACAGCAGCACAACCATCTGACACATTCAAAACATCAGACACCACCACCTTAACCCACTACACCACCAGCACCTACAGTAAACACAGCAGCACAACCACCTAACACAAAGCATCAGCCAACACCACCTTAACCCACTACACCACCAGGCACCACAGTAAACACAGCAGCACAACCACCTGACACATTCAAAGCATCAGACACCACCACCTTAACCCACTACACCATCAGGCACCTACAGTAAACACAGCAGCACAACCATCTGACACATTCAAAGCATCAGACACCACCACCTTAACCCACTACACCACCAGGCACCTACAGTAAACACAGCAGCACAACCACCTGACACATTCAAAGCATCAGACACCACCACCTTAACCCACTGAACGACTTAGACGATGGCCAGATTTAGAAAAATGGCAGAAACTGTAACCACTGCTAATACACCAAAAGATAATTCACCATACTCCCTGAGTGCTTTATCCATCTATATCTATTTATCTATATCTACTGAAGTAATTCTGGAGACTATTTCAAAGTCTGCATTACATGAAGCTACTACAGTTCAAAAAAATCTTCCCAAACAAGAAATGAACAGAGTAAGGGAACCATTCAGTGCAAGATGCCTGGCCACTCATTTAAGAGCATGTCACAGTAGGAAGCACCAATGAACCAGCACCAGAGAACCAGCACCAGGGAACCAGCACCAAGTCACACTGGCTACATGGCACCAAGACTGGCATGGAAGCAGCTTTGGCCATGAAACAGTTTGGTGTTAATGCACAAGGAGGAAGGCAGGATAGGGAGGAAGGCAGGATAGGGAGGAAGGGGAGGATAGGAAGGAAGGGGAGGATAGGGAGGAAGGGGAGGATAGGGAGGATAGGGAGGAAGGGAAGGATAGGGAGGAAGGGAAGGATAGGGAGGGGAGGAAGGGAAGGATAGGGAGGAAAGGAAGGATAGGGAGGAAGGGGAGGATAAGGAGGAAGGAAGGATGGGGCAGTGTCAATGGCAGGGCCTTAAACTATCCATGGCATAATACCAAATATCTAGCCTGATAGCAGGGGGGAAATGTAGGGCCAAAAGAATTATGGAACTATCAAGAAAAGGTGGACCAGTAGAGAGAGGACATGAAGGGGAGAGAAAGGAGATACAGTCACTGGTAAAAGGAAAAGAAGTCACAGGCAGAAGGAGAAAGACACAGGCAGAAGGAGAAAGAGAAAGACACAGGCAGAAAGAGAAAGACACAGGCAGAAGGAGAAAGAGAAAGACACAGGCAGAAGGAGAAAGAGAAAGACACAGGCAGAAGGAGAAAGAGAAAGACACAGGCAGAAGGAGAAAGAGAGACACAGGCAGAAGGAGAAAGAGAAAGACACAGGCAGAAGGAGAAAGAGAAAGACACAGGCAGAAGGAGAAAGAGAAAGACACAGGCAGAAGGAGAAAGAGAAAGACACAGGCAGAAGGAGAAAGAGAAAGACACAGGCAGAAGGAGAAAGAGAAAGACACAGGCAGAAGGAGAAAGAGAAAGACGCAGGCAGAAGGAGAAAGAGAAAGACGCAGGCAGAAGGAGAAAGACGCAGGCAGGAGGAGAAAGACGCAGGCAGGAGGAGAAAGACACAGGCAGGAGGAGAAAGACACAGGCAGGAGGAGAAAGACACAGGCAGGAGGAGAAAGACACAGGCAGGAGGAGAAAGACACAGGCAGAAGGAGAAAGACACAGGCAGGAGGAGAAAGACGCAGGCAGGAGGAGAAAGACGCAGGCAGAAGGAGAAAGACGCAGGCAGAAGGAGAAAGACACAGGCATTTTGTAAAAAAAAATGTCAGATTAATTCAAACTTACCCAGTACTTCCAATTCCCTGACTCCCCCAACATCTCTCCCTTAGTGATTTATTTTTGGTTTTATTCTTGCTACTACTTGGCAATTTTTACAACTCAGGGGCTGGTACTCTTGAAGCACCTCCCCTAACACCTCTTCCTTATTGATTTATTGTTTTATTCTTGCCACCACCAGGCATTTTAAAACTCAGGGAGGACTTACAGCTCTGATGGGGTTAATAAGGCTACATCTTCAGTTAAAAAAAATAGAGGATTAATAGACTCTGGAAATACAGCTATTGTATCATTTATATAGACTCTGGAAATATTGCTATCGTATCGTTTATATAGACTGGAAATACAGCTATTGTATCATTTATATAGACTCTGGAAATATCGTATCGTTTATACAGACTCTGGAAATACAGCTATCGTATCGTTTATATAGACTGGAAATATTGCTATCGTATCGTTTATATGGACTCTGGAAATACAGCTATCGTATCGTTTATATAGACTCTGGAAATAAAGCTATCGTATCATTTATACAGACTCTGGAAATATTGCTATCGTATCATTTATAATATAGACTCCGAAAATATTGTTATTATATTGTTTATTTAGACTAAACTATTGTTATCGTGTTGTTTATATACAGCAGACTCTGGAATTATTGCTATCGTATCGTTTATATTCACTCTAGAAATATTGCTCTCGTATCATTTATATAGACTGGAAATACAGCTATCGTATCGTTTACACTGACTCTGGAAATACAGCTATCGTATCGTTTATATAGACTCTGGAAATACAGCTATCGTATCGTTTATACAGACTGGAAATATTGCTCTTGTATTGTTTATATAGACTCTGGAAATATTGCTCTCGTATCATTTATATAGACTCTGGAAATAATGCTATCATATCGTTTATAAAGGCTCCAACATGCTTCAATGCGTCGGTTTTCATAACTTAATAGCAGCTCTCCACACTGCTCAATCTCTGGCAGCCTCCCTACTCAGTCCTAGCCCTGAGGTCACACCCTAAGGCCTCTTCCCAGGTCTTTTTCAGTCTGCCTCTCACCCCTACCCTCAACCTTGCCACTTATCACCTTATGCACCCAACTGTTACTCTCCATTAAAAATATAATCAAGGCATTTGAGAGAAGAACAAGTACCAATGGAACTTAGAAATCTGCATATAAGACAAGGCTTTACTATCACACCACTGATTTCCCTAGATAAATAGCTAAGGAAGAGGTGTTAGGGAGCTTCCTTTTGAATGCAGGGATCTCCAACTGACTTAAGTTTAACCCCTAAAATAATCATTACAGAAGAGATGTCAGGGAGCTTCCTGTTGTGTGTTAATTCACTCCTGCCACAGCCAATGGTTTTATCCAGCTCTGGGGATATTTTATTTACTGATGGGGTAATAATGGATATCTGTCTTCTGTTGCAAGTCTCCAAAGACTTTAAACTATATGGAAAAGTTAAGAATGAAACCTAAGGCACAAGAGGTGGCAGTGATCATTTCCTGGGATATGGTTGTTAGACAATTTAACTGCAGCACACTTACTGCAAATAATTCCACTTAGCAAAATTGAGTTTTTAATGTTCTGCATGATTCTTGCAACTTTAGCTTCCTCAGCTATTTAAGCACAAGTTGCAGTGCATTTTGACTAACACCTACTGAGGCCAGTTCTGCAACCAACTGGCAATTAACAAAAGCAGCACCACAGCAAGATTTATAGAAAACTATACGTTATGTATGAAACACTCCACAGGCCCATCAATGGTTATTTCAACAGACTGGCACCTAAGTGAGTATGTATAACATTTTTAAATATACTCATCTTGTAGTATCCAGCAAAGTTGCTCCCCTTCATCACTGGTGGTGGTGGTCGTGGTGGTGGTGGTGGTGGTGGATGTCTACCACCAGACACCCACCACAGCAGGGGTGGCCTCCTCTGTCATCAAGCTGCCCTCGTCATACTGCCCTAAAGTACAAACATGCTTTACAACTCCACCCTTGAACTACAATGCCAGTGCTACCTCAACCATCAATACTAGTTAAATCTTAGGCTGAAGGACATACTGAAGGCTGTATCAAACCAGCCATTTCAAGGAGTCTATCAGTTAATATTCTTGCCATACACATATGTACCTATCTCTCAGGAGGAGGATGGTGGACTGCAGCAGGGGAATTTTAGCATGAAGTCTCCTAGATTCATATCCAGATAAGCATGAACCCACAACTGAGTTAAGGGCTCTAATAAGTAAGTTTCTCAGTGAAATATGTTAACACCCAAATATGCCTAGTAATCAATGCATTTATTCCTATACAGTATAATGCTACTTCCCTATTCAAGTTGGGCAAATGCAAACAGCAAACTAGCTACGAACAATCTTCATTTTCCTTCATCCTGATCTTTTCCACCTAATGCTGGAGTGAGGAAGGGTGCAGAAAGGAAGGACAGGGAAAGAAATAATAGAGGAAGCACTTACATTTATACCTCAACATCTTTACCCGCCTAATGAAGCGGGAAAAGGGAACTTATTTCCTTCATTAATTCATTTATAAAAACTCCAAGATGCTTCCATATATCAGCCTTGATCACCTAATGGCAGTTCTCCATGCTGCTTGATCTCTAGCAGCTTCTCTGTCCAGCCCTTTATCCCTGAGGACACAGACTTCATACCAGGTCTTTCAGTCGGCCTCTCAACTTTACCCTCCACGTTCACACCTCTCACCCTCCGCACCCAAATGTCATCCCCCATCCTCTCCACATGCCCAAACCATCTCACTCTACCCCTCCTAATCACACCACCACTACACTCCAGTCCCATCCTTCCTCCCAAACTATCTCAGTCTATCCCCTTCTCATCACACCAATACACTCCAGCCCCATCCTTCCTCCCAAAACCATCTCAATCTACCCCTTAACTCTACCCTCAACACTCACACCTCTACCCCACTGCATCCAGTTGCCATCCTTCATTCTCTCCACATGCCCAATGCAATGGACAGTAAATTTCTATGACTGCACCTCTGTAGATATATACTTTACCAATCCCTTCACCCACACTGGATAAAACTTAGGTCAAACGTATCAACTGTTCCCTAATCTTTCTTGCATAGTCTACTATATAGTCTGTTAACTGCTCTAACACCTGTATCTAAATGACTTGTTAATTATGCTAAATAAGGGCTATGGCAGAGGTCGGCAACCTGCGGCTCAGAAGCCGCACGCGGCTCTTAGGACACTTTTGTGGCTCCAGGAGCTTCATAAATAACCATTTATTCTTTCAGAACAAAGGCATCATATTACACATGCAAGGCAACATTAGATTTTTCATTCAACTTTGATAAGATCTATACTATAAGCAGATCAAACAATATCACTGTAATGTTTTGTTTAGATTTAGAATACTGAAGATTTCAGTTCATGAGAATTTTCTGTATTGCGGCTCCAAGAGTACTACATTTTTATGAAACTTTGAAAAGATCTATACTATAAGTAGATCAAACAGTATCACCATAATGTTCTGTTTAGAATACTGCAGATTTCAGTTTGAAAATTTTTTGTATCGCGGCTCCAAGAGTACTACATTTTTTGAAACTTTAAACTAAATGGCTCTTGTAGCTTTAAGGGTTGCTGACCTCTGGGCTATGGGAAAGGTGTACAGGCAAGGTAATGTCAATCTGGCATTAAGCTGTATCCCTCCACAAAAGGACAAAAAGCTATACTAATTTATGGGCTAAAATTGGTGATTCCATCTCACTTAGATTTCTTAACCAAGGAAAAAATAATCTTGCCACTTAGCTATACTGTAGTCTGTCCTTCACCTGATGGAACTAGCCCATTCTCACAAATTCAGTACTTGATTACAGTTTCATTAATTTTATAGTTATGGAGGTAGGAATGAGTCTCCTTGGTTACTATATGTTTTCACTGGACATTACCACTCTCACATCAATACAGTGTGCTTGATGGAAATTCAGTTATATATCTATCTAATCTATACTGCCAGACATCTTAATCCTGTAAGGTGTGGCCACAAATATCCTCCACACTGTCCTGTCCTCTGCCATCCCTCCAACTCACCCCCCCCCCCTCTCATCTCCATCCCTCCAACTCCCTCCACCATATCTACCCACACTCCTCCCTCTTACACACATTCTCTCCCATATCTACTTGCATCTACTCTCCATCCCTCCAACTAACACCCCCTCCCATCTCTCCACTCCATCCCTCCATCTCATCCTTGGCTATAATGTACGAATGAGTGTCCTTGCTCAATTCAACCCTCAATAGTTACCTGCCTACACTAACAGACAAACAGGAGTGACAGGAGAGACAGAAAAGAGAAAGACAAAAGAGGCAAGACAGACATAAGAGACAGACATGAGAGACAAACATGAGAAGTGACATGAGAGAGAGACAGACAAGAGGGACAAAGACAAGAGACAGGAAAAACAGACAGGAGACAGTACTATACCCATCACAACAGATTTCAACCTCTCCAAGCAGTCGTGGCCCCTCTGCTACTCTGAGTTCTCCAGGCAGTCTCCCTTCACTCCTCTTGGACCGCCATCACGCTGCCATCTCACTGGAACCTTGCTTTCTTGTATTGCACTTACACCCACACGAACCCAAGGCCGCCACAGGAACACCACTGTAATGATTGTAGGAACATAATACAAATTATTCACATTTACAGTAGACAGTTATACAGTATATAGCACTACTACTTCTACTTGGCCTATATTTTGCCTTACGCAGTCCATCTCACACAGTTCAGTGGCAGAACAAGGTAATGCTATAGAGTACCCTTTCCCAGTTCTTCTCCATGACTACCAACATTCTACTCATCTACAGTTACAATTCAAAATTCATGATGCTATGATATTTTAAACCAAAAAAGAAGGGCATAGCATCATATTCTAATAAAATTTTGTTACAGCCAGGTATTCAAAGTGAAAGTTGTTTTTATACCTATAGCCACTTCTGAATCAGTCACTCCTGCAAAAGAATACCAAGATGTGTTTGCATTTGACGAGCTGTAGTTATGAGTTAGGAATGAGTCTCCTTGGTTACTATTCCAATTTCCATCCATCCATCCACTGCCAGACGCCATGTATCCCACACGGGGTGGCCAAGGGCTTTGAGTTAATTGTTTTACAGGGAGGGGCACTAATCCTCCACCAACCCCACTTGACACGTAGGGATGCCAACAGCATCTGGTGTTCCCAGGTGGTCACCCATCCAAGTACTAACCAGACCCAACGTTGCTTAATTTACAACTACTAAAATCCGACTGGTCAATCCCACACAAAATACCAAGATGTGGTTGCATCTGACGAGCTGTAGTTATGAGTTAGGAATGAGTCTCCTTGGTTACTATTCCAATTTACAACTACTAAAATCTGACTGGTCACTTCCACAAAAAATACTAATATGTGGTTGCATCTGACGAGCTGTGGTTTTGAGTCAGGGATGAGTCTCCTTGATTACTATTCCAATTTACAACTAAAATTTGACGCTAGTCCTGAACAAGTGGTATGAGTCTCCTTGGTTAATAGTCAAAATTACTTTTCCAATCTCTACACTTGCCCATAAATTAACTGTAAAAAGGCATAAGGATCTTTACATTATTCTAGCATGGAATTTTAGCCTTAGTTAAAGAATGAGTCTCCTTGGTTACTAGCCCAAATTACCATCTCAATCTGACTACACAGCCATAAAGTAACTACAAGGGAGTTAGGAATCTTTACATAGTCTTTGCATGGAATTTTATGAACCTTAGTTATGGAATGATTTAATCTGACTACACATGGGCAAAAAGTAACTGAAATGGGGTTAGGGATCTTTAAGAACAGCCTTGGTCATGAAGCTCCTTGGTTACTAGTCAAAATTACCCTTCCAATATGACTACACTTGGCCATCAAGTAACTGAAAAGGAGTTAGGGATCTTTACGAACAGCCTTGGTCATGAGTTTCCTTGGTTACTAGTCAAAAATACCTTTCCAATCTCTACACTTGGCCATAAAGTACCCGAAAAGGGGTAAGGGATCTTTACGAACAGCCTTGGTCATGAGTCTCCTTGGTTACTAGTCAAAATTACCCTCCCAATCTGACTACACCTGGCCATTAACAGAAAAGGGGTTAGAGATTTTACAGAGAGCCCTGGTCATGAGTATGGAATAAGTCTCCTTGGTTGCTAGTCAAAATTACCCTCCCAATCAGGCTACACTTGGCCATAAACTGTGAAGGCTGGGGGCCTGTCACTAAAAACTCAAATTATTTTTATAAAAAATACGAATATGTGGCTGCATCTGACGAGCTGTGGTTTTGAGTCAGGGATGAGTCTCCTTGGTTACTATTCCAATTTACAACTAAAATTTGATGCTAGTCCTGAACAAGTGCTATGAGTCTCCTTGGTTACTAGCTTGCTTTTACTCTACCTTGGCCTAAAATTGCCATCTCTCCATCCTGAATGCTGAATTGTTATCAGATAAACACTAGAACATGATGCTAGTCACAAAGAAGTGCTATGGGATGAATGTACAGCCATACCATTGCTTTTTTTCTGCCAATGCGCTATGTGAAATAATATACAAAGGAATGAACACCTGGGCAAAGCTACTGTGAGTGTCTCCTTGGTTATTAGTCAAAACTGCCCTCCCAATCTGACTACACCTGGCCATCATTTAACTGAAAAGGGGCTAGGGATCTTTACAAAGCCTTGGTCATGAGTCAAGAGTCTCCTTGGTTACTAGCCAGAATTACCCCCCAAATCTGACAGCTTTGCCATAAACTAACTGAAAATTATTAAAAGCCTCCTTGGTCATGAGTCTCCTTGGTTACTAGTCAAAATTACCATCAATCTGACTACTACTTGCCATCAGCTAATTGAAAAGGGGTGAGGGATCTTTACATAGTTCCTGTATGGAATACTAGCCTTAGTTAGGGAATGAGTCTCCCTGGTTACTAGTCAAAATTACCATTCCTATCTGCCTACACTTAGCCAAAAAGTAACTGAAATTAGGCTAAGGATCAATATGTAGGGCCTTGGTTGTGTCTCCTTGGTTACTAGTCAAAATTACCCTCCCAATCAGGCTACACTTGGCCATAAACTGTGAAGGCTGGGAATCTGTCACTAAAAACTCAAATTACTTTTATAAATTAGCTGGGAAAGTTAAATACCTAACCCCTCCAGGTAGCATGCATAAAATAATAATAACAATAATAATAATAAAATTGAGAAGGTTCTGGCATATTCACCTAGTAAGTATCCAATTAAATGTCCCCCAAAGATGGTTGTGATTGCGGTAGTTGTGGTAGGGGGTAGTTGTGGTTGTGGTAGCAGTCTCTCTACAGCTACATGGCCAATTACTGAACCCTCCAGATCTTTTTTTTCTCTTCTTCATTATCAGGCTGCCTTCTCCCCAACTCACACTCCTGAAAAAGAATATTCCTTATAAGCCATCACAAGAAAATCACAAAAAATATCAAAATATCCATACACAAACAAAACCACAATTCCACACACACAGATACCCCAAACTCCACATAGTAACCCCCAACTCTACACACACACACACACACACACACACTCAATCTCCACATACACCCCCAATCTAACCCCCCCCCAAATCCATACACATACACAATCCAAACTCCACACATACACACCCCAATCTACACTCACACCCAAAATCTACACACATACACTCAAAAAACTACACATACACCCCCCAAGCTCCACATACACCCCAACCCAGAGTTCACACCCAGCTCTGTCATGATACTTTCTTACCCTTTCAATCATGAGTATGCTTTAGAAACACTCAGGCCTGTTTACAATACACATTAAAATCAATATCATCACCACAGAAGCAATTAATGGAGAGAGAAAGGTAATTACTGGAAAAAGAAAGGAAAAATATCTTACCAAAATTGCAGCCCCTCCCCCTGTGACTGCTGCAGCCTGACTGACTGATCAAAAGCCGGCACATTCCATCCACCCCCACATTCCTTCCCTCCCTCCATCCCCCCCACTAGTTTCCTCCCCCCCTCCACAGCCCCTCTTTCCTCCACCTCTCTCTCTCTCTCTCTCCTTCCTTCCTTCCTTCTCCTCCATGTCTTCCTTTTTTCATTCCAGCCCTTCCTCCTCCCTGAAAAGCACTCTTCCTCCAATTCTCCTCCCTCTTGACATCCTCCCTTCCCTCCACCCATACTAGTTCTCCCCCCCCCTCTTTCCTCCAACTCTCTCTCTCTCTCTCTCTTTTCTTCTCCTTTGTCTTCCTTCTTCCATCTCTTCCTCCTCCCTGAAAAGCACTCTTCCTCCTGTCCCTCTCCCTCCTTACATCCTCCCTTCCCTCCACCCCCACTAGTTCCCCCCCCATCTTTCCTCCACCTCTCTCTCTCTCCTTTCTTTTTCTTTTTTTCTTTCCTTTCTCTCTCCATCTCTTGTCATCAATCTTCCTTCCCTCTTCCTCCTCCTTGAATAACACTTTTCCTCCATCCCCCCTTACCTCCTCTCTCCCCTCCATCCCTCCTTACCTCCTCTCTCCCCTCCATCCCCCCCCTTTCCTCCCCCTCCTCTCTCATTAGACACACACGCACACAAAGTAAAAAATAAAATACAATCCATTACGGACAAGGGAATCACCTATACACAAGAACATAAGAACATAAGGAGAGGATAATTGCAGTAGGCCTGTTGGCCCATGCTAGGCAGCTCCTAGAAGAGTAACTGAACTACTAGAATGAGATAAGGATAGCAAAGAAGAAGGCTCTCCCCCGCCCTCCAAACCCTCCAGCCGAAGCCGGCAGTAAAAAGTCAGAAAGAACACCACGCCGTATAGAAAAACTGGCGTGGACATTTTACAGGAAAGTGTGAAAGGAGAGAAGTATATTTGTGAAGCACTAAAGAATTATACACTATATCAACCAACTCCAAGTCTCCATAAAGGCACCAGATACTAATAAATATACAGACATGATAATTACCGTAAAAATAAGCGAAGAAACACCATAAATAAATAATAATAAATGCAGTCATCGCTCACCTTCACCATCTCCAGCAGCTCCGTCTCATCTCCCACAATGCTCCTGTGACGTCACCCTCCACACGTAAAATTATATACTTTTCATTGGCAAATTTTATGCACAGAAGCTCTTCAATATATTATCAGCTATTCAAATAATAATTATTGTGCAAACTTAGTAATGTAGGAAGTAGGAAGAGGTCTACAAAGCCTCCCAGGCCACGTATATTCAGGTTCACGTGATAGACGTAGCAATGTCTTCAGAAACGGAGGAATACCCAAATCCAATAGGTTCCTTGGCCATGTTTTTCTTCTTGCTATACACTAAGATGGCTGACATTTTTGACCATGTAAAACTGCTTCCACTCTCCTGCTCGGGAGCACCTGTGGCCGTTCACGTATCAACGCCATTTTAATTAAAAAAAAAAAAAAATCCTAACACAACATGAAAACGATATAATAATCTACAGGTCTTTTCCATCCCCTTAATGGATGGAGGCAATACTCTGTGATTTAATTTGACACAGCCTGTCTAGTTAAATGGCCGCCACCGGGACCTTTCATTCAAATGTTATTTCACCTTCCAAAATATTACACCACACATCTACTTGATTTTCGTTTTTATTAATCTCCAACGTGTACTCATGTACTAACGATATTCAAATCCAAAAAATAAATATGGATGCTTGAAATAACATGAGATTTAAATAGCACCTCTGCTAACTCGGTTTCAAAGGGACGTCTTGGATGCCTGGGGCGCACACCGCCCTATATCGTCCCCATAGCTAGTAATTATACACTATATCAACCAACTCCAATTCTCCATAAAGGCACCAGATACTAATAAATATACAGACATGATAATTACCATAAAAATAAGCGAAGAAACACCACAAATAAATATTAATAAGAGCAGTCATCACTCACCTTTACCATCTCCAGCAGCTCCGTCTCATCTCCCACAATGCTCCTGTGACGTCACCCTCCACACGTAAAATTATATACTTTTCAATGGCAAATTTTACGCACAGAAGCTCTTGAATATATTATCAGCTGTTCAAATAATAATTATTGTGCAAACTTTGTAATGAAGGAAGTAGGATGAGGTCTACAAAGCCTCCCAGGCCACGTAGATTCAGGTTCACCCGATGACGTAGCAATGTCTTCAGAAACGGAGGAATCAAGTCTTAAGTAAAGCCTGCTATGCAGGCTTCCCTCAGCCACATTTTAAAGAAACCTCTATCACACCGGTTGAATCCAGGTCCTCCTGATCAGCAGGCCAGTACCATGCCACCGCGCCCCCACTAGGATAGTGGCTAAAACTTCTATCTATCTATCTATCTATTGCCAGACGCCTCAATCCCGTTTGGGGTGGCCACAAACAAATCGCCTCCAAGTCGCCCTGTCCCCCGCCATTTCACTGCCCTGCTCCCAACTCACACACCCCTCTCTCATATACCTCTCCACCCCATCCCTCCATCTCATCCTCGGCCTCCCCCTCCCTCTTCCCCCCTCCACCTCACTCACATACACTCTCTTCGTCAGTCTTTCACCCTCTACTGTATTTTATTTCTTTACATGTTACAGAAAATAGGAAATTGAACTATCATGCACAGACCAAATTAAATTGTCATGTACCTATTAATGTCGCTTTTGGAGGAGATATTTCGAAATTTCCTGAGCTACTTGGAATACCTAAGCCTGCAATTTAATGCTAATCATGAATAAGTGCTAGGGAAAGAATATAGAGCAGTTGCTACTTATATAAAGGGAGAAAGTAAAAACTGGAACTTAGCCTGCTATCCAACGCCAGGACTTAAACGATTAACCATATATTACATAAACTTATCACACTGAGTGACACGGAAACTAAACATATGTTACAAATTCTTTAATGAAACTTCTAATGAGAGTACAAATGATAAAATATACACTGCACAGGAAGACAGTACAGTACTCAGTGGTCCTACCTTCTGTGAGAACTCTGAGAATGAAAGCCTATCTGTCGTACCGATTTATAAACGGAAGAGATGAATCGCTAAATTTGATCCAAAGTAAAAAAAATAATAATAATGAATACATAACACAATAAAGACAAACCATATAGACTACATGTCCACCCTAAACTGACATAAACCTAGCATCTCTCCACCTTGAATGCTGAGCTGTTTCTAGAGATAAAGACTAGAATATCATGCAAATCACAATGAGGTTCTATGGGGAGGATGCAAAACCATAATACTGTACTGTCTTATTCTGCCACTTAGATACAGGAACTAAGCAGCAGAAGGACTAAAATTTGTCAAGGTGAACCAACTACAATGACACAGATGAAGTCTGAGATTATATAATGTGTAATCATGAAGTGATTGCATCATTCAGTAAAGATTACAAAAGGAAAAGCTATCAAATCTGAAGTGTAAGTACTATACAAGATATGATTAACCTTGTACATCCATATTCTGAGATATGCTTCCTATATCATACACAAAAATTCATCCTCCTCAACAGTAATGGTATATTCCTGCTGCCTCCTGACTTCCAATCAACTTATGAAACCCCTCTCCTAATTACAGTACAGTAATATGTTAATGAAGGCTGCTAGTAATTACCTTCAGTATGATAATTCTTATTTAAAGGTAGCAGCAATGGCTAATGAAGGATGTAAGGTATGTAGTCCTTCCAGTTCAATATACTATATCTCCAATCAGGCTTTATCCAGTGTCTCTCCTACACATGTTAAAGAATGTCATATGGGACTCTTTAAGTTTGAAAAGTCTCTCCTATGCTGATTAACATAGTTCAAAGGTAACAAGAATGGCTTAATGAAGCCTGTTCCTAACCCCTTCAGTCCAAAATCTCTCCTATCAACCTTTAATTACTTTCTCTCCTACTGAACAGGTTCCTGAAGATTGTAATGTGACCCTTCCAGTTTGAAAAGTCTTACCCATGCTGAATAACAGTCTTAAATTAGCAAGAATAAAGGCTAATCATTGGAGAAGTTTGTGCCCTGTACTCCAAAAGATGTAGCTATATTCTCATTTTACTATTTCTGCCACCAGACCATCATACCTAACTTGAGACAGACATATAGTACTGTATTAAAGGAATTAATGGAGGAAGAACAGGACTGAAGAGTATTGTATTGGTGCTGTAACGAGGAGGGGTAGATTGAAATGATGGGGCATGTTGAAAGGATGGAGGATGGCAACTGGACACAGAAAATGGCTTGGAACAAGGTCATAGAGTGTGACATCAGGGATAGGAGGCTGATTACTGAGGTTGCCAGAGGACTAATCCCAACGAGCTAGGAGCGCAATGTTATGGATAAGGATTATCATATGATAATTTCCAAGTCATGTCATAGTGACATAACATATCTGATCCTTCTGTACTAATGCTGACTACAATCTGTAATGTGGGTGCAAGTTGATTAATCTAACAAGTACAGGTGTTCTATACTGTACATGTCTATTTATGGCCAGATACCTCAATCCCAGAAGGGGTGGCCACAAATGAACTGCCTTCATGTCACCCTGTCCTCTGCCATCAGGCTGCCCTTTCTCCAGCAGATACCCCATCACTCATACAAATTTTGGGTTTTCTGATGCTTCTGTACTCTCAGTTTTAATAATATGGCTCTGAGTGCATAAACATTGCTTTAATATTACTTAAACATTAGTAAATATGTCATGTGATGTAAAATTTTAATAAAACCACATCTAGGCTCACTCTTCCTGACCCCCAACCCCTCACAGCATATCTGGTTCCCAATAAATTCTGACAAATCTGTTCAGAAAATGTACATAGGGTTAAATATTAGTGAAATATTCTTATATTTCAATGGCTGAACCTAGTACTGCTTTCTAGTTAACTCCTGACGATTAATGTGAACCATAGGCCATTTTCTCTATGGCATTAAAAAAGATTTGGCAAAAGAACAGCACAAAATATTCATGATCATCATCCCAACCCTAAATCCCACACAGAAGCAAGGTAGGATCTAGAACCAAGGAAATTGGAACTATCACACAAGTATGTGAGCTGTTGTCATCATCATCATCATCACCATATTCATCCTCACTATAATTTCCACCTAATAGATAAGGTGGGCTGCATTAATAATAAAAATAATAATAAAAGTACAAAACTAGGAGAACTATCAACAGTATTACATTTGCTTTTATCATTTTGAAGGTCTTGGCTATGCATCCACATGCAAGCCTTTAATAACCTGTTGATGGCATCTACAGTATACATGTAATGTGTTTAACCTAACAAAGATCCCTAAACCTTTTCAGCTCAGTTGATGCTTGAATGATGTCTCTGCCCAAACAATGACAACTGCATAAATTTGGTTGAGTTCCTATAGTGTGTTTAGCCTAACAAAGATCTCTCAACCCTTTCAGCTCAGTTGATGCCTAACTGTTGTCTCTGCCTAAACTACGACAACTGCGTACATTTGGTTGAGTTTCCTGCCTAAGTATAGTGTTCAATTAACAAATCCAGCCTATCCCTAATGAACAGATTTTAGTTTTGTACAAGAGATATACATGTATAGCAGTCTCACACTGTAATCATAATCATGGTTACTTTTATGATTACAAGGCCCCAGATAAGTTATTCTTCCACAAGTACTTGTCAAGAATAAAATACTGTAGTTCAGTGTCAAACAGTCAAATACAGTATACACCATAAAAGTCCACAAGTAATATGAAAACCAAAGTGAATTGTAGGTTAGCACTTACAAGCTTCCATATAATATCTTACCTAAACTAGAATAATATCACCTGGGAAGACCTCAGTTGGTAGAAAAGTTAGTAGAATGAAAGGGTCAAGGACAAAGTGAAGAAAAGTCTCGGTGCTTGAATTATTAAAACACATTTGTATTGTAAATTGGCAAAAAAAATAAAGGAACAACTTACTGGATATAGCACTGTACAGTATATTTTTATCCAGAGTAACAGCCACCATAGGTTCTGCAAAGTTTAACCCTATGTTTTTCCTGATGCAGGCAATTCTTATTAAAATGATTTGCATATAAGATATATATCCCTAGAAAATATCAGTTTTATATTACTGGACATGTTTTTGCTTTTAAAAACTAACTTTTGCTAATTACTTAATCAATGTCAAGTATAAAAGAAATGTGCTCATAATTATATAGTGCATAACAATACATGTAATCATGATTGTAATCATGATTACTTCTTATGTAATCGTAAATGATTACTCTAACTGTAATCATAATCGTAATCTGAAGTTTGCAAAGTAATCATAATCGATTACAATACCCTCGTAATCGCTCCGTGCCTGTGCCATCAACAACTTCATTGCTAGAGGTCCTTCTGAAGCTGAGTAGTCTAGATGTAAAAAATAAATAAATAATTCCATGGGTTAAGAGTTTTCGCCTTTCTCAAGTGTTGTACTCTATAAGGAGGGTACAAAAATTACAGATAATCTGACAGTGTTTATTTCAGCCATGACTTTTACAAGAATCACTGGTCAGAATGCCAGTAAAAAAAATCACTCAACAAAGACTGAATTTGTTAAAATGTATTTATTCACTCTACTATCTTGTACAGTAGTACCATGTAATAACATGCAGCAGTCAGCCATTGTGTCATTATTTTAGTGCTGCACTTAAGTATCACCAGTTAGAAACACTTTCTTAGACATGGGAGCCTCTTCAGGAAAGTACTGTACCTGTCGATCCCTCCTAATGAATTTTCACACAACGTGCTTCCCTCTTGTTAAATCCCATATCTTGTACTCGCTGTAGTGAAGACCTATATGATTCCACATGTACAGTAACTAACACTTCTGTATTTTTTTGTATGGTAAAGGGTACAGCACACCCTCATTTTATGAGGAAGATGAATTCGAGAAAATCTATCACATAATGATTTATTATATATCTTTAATTAGAACAGGTTCAGTAAGTATACATTTTTGACCAAGGGTCATCCACCCAACGGTCTAAACTAACTTAAACTGTAATTATTTATTTCACTGCACTTCACTTGCTGTTTAACACCAAAAAGAAGTAAAACTCAGCTTCCACCCTACCTATGCTGATAATTCACTTCAGCTACTGCTTGAACTTCCACATCACACTACTGCTCCATCGATGACACTAATACATACAATAATGATTGAGTCCAAAGGCCATCTTGGAACACAAAAATGACCAAGCTTGTATGTTGCTGATCGTGTAGGTAAGAGCAATCATACATACACCATTAACCCTTTCGTGCCCAGACGTGCATCATGTTGCTACACATCAATCCCAGGCCCCCTGACTTTTTTTTTTTTTTTTATGATGCGAGGAAGAAGGAACCAAAGGCCATGAGCCCACAATAACAGTTCCCTCCAACAGAAAAACAAAATACCAGAGAGAGCCAAATTCAAGATCCAATCATTTCGAGATGCCTGGACACACTGCGTTTGAAAGACTGGAGATCATAGACAGCAGGAAATACAGACAGAGGGAGACAGTTCCAGAGCTGACCTGTTGCATAAATGAAGGACTGGGAGTAACGGTTAACTCTTGCATTAGAGAGCTGGACAGAAAAGGGATGAGAGTTTGCTGCTAGACGGGTGCTACGCGCCCATCGTAGAGGTGGAGGAATGCATGCAGACAGTTCAGAGGAGCAGTGACCATTAAAGTAACGATAAAAACAAGATAAAGATGCAACAGTGCGGCGAAGAGACAGAGGTTGAAGGGGGTCAGTATGAGGAAGAGAGTTAATGAGACAAAAAGCCTTTGACTCCACCCTATTGAGAAGAGCTGTATGTGGGGACCCTCCCCACACATGAGAGTTGTACTCCACACAGGGGCAGAAAAAAACCCTGTATAGAGTTAACAATTGTGCTGGGGTAAAGAAAGAATGGAGTCGGCTTAGCACACCTAATCTCTTGGATGCAGATTTTACATGAGATGTAATATGAACTTTCCAAGATAAGTCCCAAGGAAATGAAACCCCAAGCATGTTCAAAGATGATGCAGGATTAAGCTGAATATTATTAAACATTAGTGGGTATACCTGTGGAAGATTTTGTTGGGTTGATAGGTGTAAGAACTGAGTCTTAGATGCATTAAAAACAACCAGATTATTTTTACCCCAGTCAGAGATACGAGCCAAGTCAGAAATTAGGTGTGCCATAGCCTCATCCTTTGTTTGTTGAAGTAACCGCTGAGATGGGCGTTGCGGGAACCGAATGGAAAGGTGAAGGGTGGAGTCATCAGAGTATGAGTGGATAGGGTCAGATGTACAGCTTAGGAGGTCAATGATGAATAAAAGGAAGAGAGTTGGTGATAGGACAGAGCCCTGAGGAACACCACTGTTGATAGATCTAGGAGAAGAACGATGGCCATCTACAACAACGGCTATAGAATGACCAGAAAGGAAACTAGCGATGAAGGCAATGATAGAAGGATAGAAACCGTAAAAGGGCAGTTTGGAAATTAAAGATTTATGCCAGACTCGATCAAAAGCCTTTGAGATGTCAAGTGCAATGGCAAAGCTTTCGCCAAAGTCCTGAAAGGAGGATGACCAGGAGTCTAAAAGGTAGGTGAGAAGATCGCCAGTGGAGCGTCCAAGTGACAGGTATATTTCATGTTATTTAAAATTTTCTTTGTTTATGTTCAGTGCTGTGTTCTTCATGCTCCCTTATGTTCTAAATAATCACTATTTAGTTGTTGGTGCACTGAAAGCTGTGATGAGAAATAGAGAGGTGAGTATGGAAGTTAGGATGTCACTGCATGATAGTACAGTACTGTGCTCCCTACCCTGACATATGTAAGCGAGGGATGGACCTTGCTAGAGGGGAACAAGTCAATAGTGAGAGCAGTGGAAACGAGTTACCTGATAGGAGCATGTGGAGTGATATGGAGGGACAGGCTGACAAATGAAGGTGTGAAAGAACATTGTAGGGTGGATGTGGATGTGACTGAGAAAACTAGGAGAAATACACTGATGTGGTTTGGACATGTGGAGGGAATAGAGAATAAAAGAGTGACTAAGAGGGTGTATGCAGGCAAATTGGAGGGACAGAGAGGGAGGAGGAGACTGAGGATGAGGTGGAGGGATGGAGTTGAGAGGTATATGAGGAAGGGGGGAGTGAGTTGGGGTCAGGGCAGTCAAATGGTGGGTGACAGAGCGACTTGGAGGCGTTTTGTCTGTGGCCACCCTTTGTGGGATTAGGGCGTCGGGCTACAGATAGATAGACAGATTTAGTATATAACATTATATAATAGTTCAATGGCTATATAGAGTACACAGTGGAAATAATAGTAGTAGCAAATGTACTTACATAACAGTGGTACATCATTAGGCCTCTCATCTGAGATCTGTCCACGATGAAACACCACCCTTCCTCTTCAACAGGCTCTGCATCGTCCAATAACTCACTATGACTCACAGACAAAACACTGTCAGATGTATCACTGCTACAGAATGACTTGGGACATGCAGATCATCTGAACTTTCCCCACTAGACTTGGCCATGGTAACATAGTGTTGGTATAACTGCCATCAACAGCTACAAAAGAATGGTGAGAGAGGGAAAGAACAAAGCCACCTAGTCCTGCTTCCATGAGTGTTAGGCACAAACTGAAAAAATTAATGTTATTGGCTGAGGAAACTGTGACACAGCTGGGCATCCTCACATCCCTTTGATGATCGGTTCATGTGGTTAGCGGGCAGAGCCTCAGAGCTTCAGTGGACTATATCAGACCCAGAAAACACTCCCACACCTCTGTGTCACCAAGTGAAAAGCACTGAGAAAACATTGATATGATAGGACGAACAGGTGTACTGTACGTTGCGTGCACACTCACTGGGCGCAGCATGGACATCCACATATACATCCTGGGCACTAAAGGGTTAAGGCTTTGCACAGGATCATAACAATAATGTAAGCAAAAATGCGATCATTTTTTTTTAAAAAGGTTCCAATTTTTTAATCACCTTGTAAGCAATTTACTGCACACCAGTTCACTGTAAAATGAAGGTCTGCTGTATGTTTAATAAAGAAAACAGCTTACACACCACCAATATGACTAGATTCAATATCTTCACCACAATATATTATCTGTATATCAAGTACTGCCATGATTAATACTGTCATCTGATTATGGCAAACATCTAAGTATGACTGACTCCAAACAGAAACAATACAAGGAAGTACATATATTACAGATCCCAATTCTCATGTGATGCTAAGACAGGTCAGTCAGCATTACCAGTGTCTACCCTGCATAATTTTCTGTTTCTATAACCAATTGTACATTTTATAGTGTCTGATTTTAACTCTGACTTGTTGCATGGCTGGTTAGTAATTTCAAGAGGCAGCCAAAATATCTGCTCCTCACACCAGTAGAATGAACCATTCCCACAACACACAACTGGATGATTATGCTGTTGTAGTAGTAATAGTAGTAGTTGTTCCCTAGGCAGTCTGGCCGAACAGCTCCGTGTCCCTTAGGAAGGCCATGGCCGATACCAGGCTTTCCCACAGAGCTCTCAAAGAGTGTATGTTGTGTTGTTGGCGTAGCTGATTGTGTGCAATGCAGTCTTCCATAATGTGCTTAATAGTATGGGGTGTTGTGTTGCATTCTGGACAGGCATCAGCGACAGAGTCATCCAGCCTCTTCTAGTAGCTTAAGAGGGCTGGATGGTGCCCACATCTCAGCCTGGCCAGGTGGACCCTGTTCTCACGAGGAAGATAGTATTCAGAAGGGTGGATGTTAGGAGGCCATGCATGCAGCTGCGTGTTGTCTTTAAGTGACTGAATGGAGCGGTGAGTGATCTGAGTGTGGATATGCTTCTGGAAGCTGGTCTGAGGTGGGCAAGGGGGGAAAGATGACAGTACAGTAAATGTCCTATTATTCGGCAGCTGATTATTGGGTAGGTCTGACATTTCGGCAGTTTTAAGAAATAGTCCCATTTACGAAAATCTTTGATTGTTCGGCAGATGTCCAGAATCATCTCGGCAGTCCAGGAAGTGTTATCTGTGACTTGTAGGCCTGTTTCATTACACTTCTGTATGTTCACCAATTTCTATATTTTTTCAGATTCAGGTATAGTACTGTAGTGATTACAATATTGCACGGTATCATACAGTACAGTAAACACCCCCTCCAAATTAGTGAGGGTTACGTTCCAAGCCCCCTCACTAATTCTTGAAATTCGTTCATTCTTGATGCCTTCCTGAAAGTGACATTTACCGGTAATTGCATAGCCCATGAACCACTGATACTGTAATGCATTACCCATAAATAAATGGTGCTTGTTAAATCAGTTTCCCCATTGTTTTTAGCTGTATGGCTGTGACAGCTCTAGTATTTTATTCCTCAGCATAATGGTGGAAGGGACTGTCCTGTTTAACTAAACCTAACCTAACCGAGTTTAACTGTACCTAATAATTTAACCAAACCTAATCTAACCTAAAGTCAGAAAAATACTTAAAAATAAACTGGAGGAATATGAATTGCTAAGGTCTCTCTGATGAAAGTTAAACGTACATTTAGCGCTCATTCTTTTGTTCGTTTTTGTGTTTAATATGAAAGAGAGAGTATTGATGCAAACAGTAATGTATCCCATTAACCCCTAAATAACCTCCGACACTGAACAACCCTTTACAGTACCGATGTCAGTGATGTCAAGTTAGTGTGAGCTACAAAGAAAACTGAACAATTATGGGGAGGGAACGAAGGTCACTGATATGTTTACACGACTCTACGCTACGATTCCAAGCAGCCAGGCGGTCAGTTAATCTCAGGTGTTTTGGCCCTTTGGTAAATGCCCCATAACTTTATCAATTTTTCCCTGACTCATAGCGAATCATAGCATGGGTTTAGGAAGGTAAATAACACATTGCTAGGTGAGCCAGACGATTATCTTCACATCTTTAAGAAAAACAAATTGATTTCAGAAGAATGGACGAAACTTACTCTACGTACTCAGAGAGGGATTAAATTTCTTCCATTTTCTTAAAGATGTGAAGATAATCGTCTAGCGCACCTAACAATGTGTTATTTAACTTCTTAAACCCATGCTATGATTCAAGGGAGAAGTTACAAAGTTACGGTGCATTTACCAAATGGGCGAAAACATCTGAGATTAACCGACCCTCTGACTGCTTGGAATCGTATCGTAGAGTCGTGTAAACGTACCAGTGACCTTTGTTCCCTTCCAATAATTGTTCACAGTTTTTTCATAGCTCACTAACACGACATCACTGACATCGGTACTGTAAAGGGTTGTTCAATGCCGGAGGTTATTAAGGGGTTAATGGAATACATTACTGTTTCCATCAGTACTCTCCCTTTCACATGTAAACAAAAAAAACAAAAATTGAACAAAAGAGTGAGCACTAAATGTATGTTTAACTTTCAACAGAAAGACCTTACCAACTCATATTCATTCATTTTATTTTATGCAATTTTCAGACTATTTTATTTTGTTTGGAAAAAGTACTGTATACAGCACTCACTCCAAACATATTTGTAATAATATAAGTAGTGATGAGTTCACCAATACAAGTGATGTACTGAGGTGGTAGGTAATATTCCGTATCATTTCGGTCATCCAGGAAGTGTTATCTGACGTGTATGCCTACTGTCATTACACCTGTATATGTTCACTAATTTATATATATATATACAGTATATATATATATTTCAGATTCAGGTATAGTACTGTACTGATTGCAGTATTGTACAGTATACAGTACAGTACTCTCTCCAAACACAGTTGTAATATCATAAGTGGTGATGACAGTGTTCAATATAGGCCTATTTAAGGTACTGAGTGGGTAGGTTTTTGATAATTCGGCAAATCCAATATCTCGGCATCATCCCGGTCCCATAGATGCCGAATAATGGGGCTTTTACTGTATTTGTGTATGGTACCGTGTGCTGGGTGTTGTTTTGATGTTCCTTGATGTGGGTGGATGTGCTGCCATGTACTGTAGTGGATGTTGTGGGTTTGTGGAGGCTGCAGCAAGAAACTGGGTGCCTCTCATGTCTAGGTGATCCTTGAATTTGAGGACTTTGGTTTCTTGATGTATGTGGTCTATGGGTGTAGTAGCTGTGCAGCCTGTGATTATTATTAGGGCATTGTTCTGTATGGTCTGTAGTGTGTTGAAGTGTGTTTTGGTGAGGTTAAAAGCCCAGGCAAGGCTTGCATAATTCATCACTGAACGTATGTATTGTTTGTATACTGTGGTGGTAGTTTCTTTGTTGTGTCCGAATGTTGTATGGGCAAGTGACCTCAAAGCATTGAGTCTTGGTGTTGCTGTAGCCCATGACTCATTAGGCTGTGAACCCAGGTGGAAGGCAGGCTGATGTTGCACTGCCCTTCTTTTGTTGTCCACCATCCTCCTTTTGCGGTATAGGGAATGAACCGAGGAAATGTGTATAACCAAGCAAATCTGCTGT
Source organism: Coenobita brevimanus (assembly GCF_032717465.1). Taxonomy (NCBI): domain Eukaryota; kingdom Metazoa; phylum Arthropoda; class Malacostraca; order Decapoda; family Coenobitidae; genus Coenobita; species Coenobita brevimanus. The sequence continues at coordinate 55,223 of NC_136967.1, forward strand.
GGAGTTAAACTGGTGTTACTGCATGAAGGCATCCCTGTCCAGCACCGTACACAAGACTGGAGAGTGCAATATATGGACCATCTGGTATACTGATACAAAATATAGACACCAACATTTGTCAGATATGACCAGTCTGCATGCCACATTACAAAATGAAGAGCGATGATACACAATGGTCATAAATTTGTTCAATGATCATCATCACATGCTTTTGAAATTATATGATAAAAAAACTGGGAGCTTGTCCACACTTTTGTTCTCTCAGTTTTAATAATACAGCGGAAAATGATGCCCCAGTAGCTACGTCCAAAAGCCACCCACTGCTATTGCCAGGTTGTCCGTGTGTTCCCCAGGGATGTACTCAAACTTCCACAACAAATTCGTCACTACAACTGTACAAAAGAGATAGTCAGGAATTAAACTTGCTACAGAAGCTAACTTTTAATTTCAGGAACAATAATAATAATAATAATAATAATAATAATAATAATAATAATAATAATAATGAATGGGCGAGGAAGACGCAGGGAAGGAGTTGCTTTGTTGATGAATGAAGTGTGGCAGAGTGGAATGGGAGATTACAAATGTGTCAGCACAAAATGTATCTATGTTAAGTTCAAGTCTGAGGTGAAAGTGGCAGTCATTGTAGCATATGCACCGTGTGATGACAGGAGTGAGACAGAGAAAGACAGGTTTTGGGATGAACTGGATAAAGTAGTAGGAGAAATGTCCAGGGGTTATAAAGTGTTGTTATGGGCGACATGAATGAGAGAGTAGGCACTGGTGCTGTGAATGATAAAATGGGTAATAATGGAATACCAGGAGAGAAAGAAAGTGGGCAGTGACTGAAGGACATGTGTCAGGAAAGGAGGTCGTGCTTTTGTAGTTGTTATTTCAAACACAGTGATGCACATATATTTACATGGTACACAGGGAATGGCAATTGTATTGAAAGGAGCCTGATTGATGACAACCTTGTACAAAAATTAATGCTGGGTAGCGCTGCTGATACGAGGGCAGTGACAGGACAATGTGGAGGTTTGTTAGATTATATGACTGTGGTATGCAAGATCAAGCTGAGAGGAGTGAGGTGGACCAAGAGAGAGAGGAACTGTCAGGGAAAGAGACTGAAAGTCAAGAAGCTAGGGATCAAAGAAATGGCAGATGAATACAAGGCCAAAGTAGGAGGGGAGTTATAATCAGTGAATTGGACTGAAATGGATCTAGGCAGCAGGTGGAATACATATAGGGACTGCTTAGTTAGGAATGCAAAAGCGGTGCACAGTGTGGCAAGAGTAACAATAAAGAAGAAAGGGACAGCATGGTGGGATGAAAAGGTTAAGAGAGCAGTGGAGGAAAAGAGGAAGAAGTGGCAGAGTGGATATAGGACAGGGGTTCAGTTGAAATAAGAAATGAATATACTGAGAGCAAGAAGCACATACAGAGACTAGTGATGAGGAAAAAGGAGGTACATGATGATCTTGGAAGAAAATGAATGCAAATTACTCTGAAAATAGGAACGGAAGTTATTCTGGAAAGAGGTGCGGAAATGTATAGGTGACAGTGAAAAGAAATGTGAAAGAGTAAAGGATGTATGTGGTAGATTATTAACCCACGGGGATAAAGTAAGGACCAGATGGAATGAATATTTTGAAAGTCTGATGAATGGGAATGGAGAGAGCAATGCAACTATTAAAATGATTGGTTTTGGGGGTGTACAGAGAAGGAATGCAGTGCCACGAAACGTGACACTTGCAGAGGTGAAGAACGCTATGAAGCGACTGAAAAATGGGAAAGTAGCTTGGGTTGAAGAAGTGTGTGCATAGATGATTAAGTGTAGTGTGGAGAGTGGAAAGTAGTGCTTGTTGGAGATACAGTATGAAAGAAGGCATGGATGAGTGAAACTGTGCTAGAAGAGTGGAAAATGGCAGTGACAGTATCCCTGTAAAAAAATAAAGGTGGACGAGGTGAGTGAAAGAATTATCGTGGCATAAGTCTATTGTGTTGCAGGGAAGGTATACTGAAGCATTATTATAAAGTAAGAGAGATATCAGTGGCATAAGTCTATTGAGTGTTGCAGGGAAGGTATATTGAAGCATTATTATAAAGTAAGAGAGATATCAGAAGTCCTTATGAGTGATGAGCAGGGTGGGTTTAGGAGTGGCAGATGATGTGTGGATCAAATAGTTGCAGAGAGAGATAGTGGAGAAGGCTTGTGAGAAGGACAATAAGGTACTTATGGCATTTATGGATCGGGAAAAAAGAATACGACAAAGTAGAAAAAGAAGGATTGTGGAAGGTTTTGTGCATGTATGGTGTTGGTGGTAAGCTGCTAGGTGCAGTCAAGAGTTTTTATGATGGTGGTGAGGCATGTGTAAGGGTAAATGGGCATCTAAGTGAATGGGTCACATTCAATGTAGGCATGCAACAAGGTTGCATGATGTCCCCATGGTTGTTCATAATATATATGGATGGGGTGATAATGAGGGATAGCATTGGTAATGAATGGTGATGGATGCAATATCTCAAATATGTTGTATGCTGATGATGCAGAGTTACTTGCAAATACCAGACACGAGCTCAGTAGACCATAGTCGCAGCGCGACTCTGAGGTTGTCACTACTGTGCCCTGGTAATCTACCTGTAAGCAGTGCATTCAATTTCATATCGCATACAAATCCCGTAAGGGGTGGCCACAAACAAATCGCCTCCATATCACCCTGTCCCCTGCCATTTCATTGCCCTGCTCCCAGCTCACACCCCCCTTTCTCATATACCTATCCACTCCATCCCTCCATCTCATCCTTGGCCTCCCCCTCCCCCTCCACCTCACTCATACACTCTCCTCATCAGTCTCTCGCTCTCCATCCTCTCCACATGTCCAAACCACCTCAGTGTGCTTCTCGTAACGCTTCCTATCACTACCACGTTCACACCACAATGCTCCTTCAATTCCTCATTTGTCAGTCTCTCTCTCCATGCGACTCCACATGCTCCTCTCAAATAACTCATTTCCACTGCCCTCTCTCTTGACTTCTGTCCCTCTAACAAGGTCCAAGCTTCACTTGCATACATTAGAGTTGGTATCATAATACTGTCATATAGTAGCTTTTTCACTTCCATGCTCACTTCCCTGTTTCTTATCACTGCTTTCAAGGAACCAGCAAACTTTCTTCCCTGTTGCACCCTTTCAACCACTTCACCCTCGAAACTTCCATCCTCACTCATCACACTACCCAAGTACTTAAACGCACTAACATTCTCCATTTCCTCCTCATCCAACCTCACTGTACATTCACTGACTTCACTTCTCTCGAAGACCATCACTTTAATCTTCCCTACATTCACCTTTAGATCCCGTTTCTTACACACACTCCTAAACTCATCCACCAAGCCTTGCAACTCCCCTTCATCTTCACTTAACAACACAGTATCATCTGCATACAACAGCATTGGTAGTTTCCGAACACTGCCCTCTCTCACTAGGGCCACTTCAACATCCACTGCCCTACCTTGTATCTCTTTTATAACACCATCCATATACAGACTGAACAACCATGGAGACATGATACATCCTTTTCAATCCAAAATTCACATAGAAAAATTCACTTAGTTCACTATCCACACACACTGCAGCCTTAGCACCCTCATACATACTCTTCACGGCTTTCAACAACTTCCCATCTACTCCATGTATTCTTAATACTTTCCACAATCCTTGTCTATCTACCCTGTCATATGTTTTCTCCAAATCCATGAAGGCCGCATACAACTTCTTTCCCTTCTCTAGAAACTTTTCCACTAAAGATCTAATAATGAATATCTGATCTACACAACCTCTTCCCTTCCTAAAACCCCCCTGCTCCTCTCCAACCAATTCCTCTTATTTCCCTAACTCTGTCAGTAAGTATCCTATTATTTACTTTTCCTATTACACTACGACAGATGCCCCTATGATTACCACACACTTCTTTTTCCCACTTTTCCTTTGTACAGGGGAATAATTATACCTGACTTCCAATCCTCTGGGACTTTACCTTCCTCCCAGGCCAATCTGCACATCCATTCTTCTCTCTCTCCCCCATGCTTCAGCATTTCATCACACACTCCATCAATTCCTGGGGCTTTCCCCATTTTAACTTTCTTCATTGCTTCCACAACTTCCATCCTACTGATTTCTTCCTCTCTTCTCATATCCCTCCTTCTCCCAGCCATTCCCCAGCCACTTATACTTGCATTACTTTCATTCTATGTGTTCAACAATACCTTTAAAGTGTTCTCTCCATCTGCTCATTTTTTCTCCCATCTCCACTAGCAATAAACCACTTTTATCTTTCACTCCCCAGCTAACTTCTTTGGCACCCTGTTTAACTTTCTTGATGTAGTGCTGCCTACTTCTTCCTTAGCCTTTATCATTCTTTTTCTGTGACTGCCCTCCTCTCTTCCTATTTCTCCCATCTTTCCAGTCACTTCTAATTGCTTTTCTTCTCTTTACACGTGGCTTTACATTGAGTGACAAGCCAAATGGTTTCCTATAAGCCAAGAAACCATTTACAACGCCGGGTGGTAACCATATAACCAAACCATACGTGTTCCCTACGTGTCAGCAAGTGGGTTGGTGGAGGGTTAGTGCCCCTCCCCGTGAAACAAATAACTCAAAGTCAAATGGCCACCCCTTATGGGATTATGGTATCTGGCAATAGATAAATAGATAGATTCACAATCATCATAAAGACTAGACCAGTCTGCAAACTAAATGAGGTTATAAAATGGGATGCCAAACTCTTTTAACAAGCTCCTCCATACACATTTTATCCAAACCAACTCAATCCCACAAACACCCAACCTCACTTGCCCTAGCACATCCCCTCCTACCATCAAACTCAATCTCACACTCACATCCAACCCACAATCCATCCATCATCCAATCCATGGCTATCCAGTCAGAGCATGCGGCCTTGGTGCTAGACTATTCACTTCAGACAATTAAGGTGTGTGCCTAGTTCTTTGCCTGAGTGGTATTACATGAGCAACAAACCTCAACGACTCCTCAGATGCATATCATGGGACACACATGACTGGACTGCCAAAACTCACTATACTACTAACTTTACCAATCCGGGTTCTCTTTATATGGCCATACTAAGCACATTCCCACCCTGTTATCAACAGATTTCCCCACCCTACATTTTTCATGATCAACAGTGGCTCCCATCTCATCCATTCTAGGCAGCTTACTCATTCCTCGTCAGTACCATTTCAACACTCTCTCAATCATGACTTTTCACATTCATACCTTACCAAAGTCTCACATCATCATCATCATTTATCATACTGACTTCTCTCTCTCACCTAAGGATAGGGTCCAGAGATAAAGAAAAAAATCCTGACTGGGAAGGCCATCAACAGCATGCTCAATTAAATGGATCACACACTCATTCACTCACCAATAAAGTCCCTGGAATCCTGACTCAACCCTACACACAACCATGTGCACTTACATATTCATAGCCCTTATCATTAAGTCTCACACCCACATTTTTACTGTAGGCACCAACACATCTTCATGCAAATCTCATGCAGCTCCATATTTAATCTTCTGCCTGGTAGCATAGTCCTAACAGTATTGGCCACCCCTCTTCCTTCATTCAATCCACTTTCCACTTCCTGCACACACTCAGTTCTTCCCACCATTGTTGTTGCTGTGGTTCCAAGCCTTTCTGGATGTGAACATGGTGGAATGTTGATGCCCTTCTTCAGCAGTCCCTCCTCCTTCTGAAGGAAAGGGATGAGTATAAGGGACATCTGTATAACTGGGAAATGGAGTCACCTGTTTATATTGGTGGTACCGCATGAAGGTGTCCCTCTCCAGCACCACCAGTTGATTGTACTATACTCCATTCACTTTAACCTGATATATATCGGGTATTTGCCATGTATTCACTTTGACTGCTGAGCTGTAGTAACAGATTACCATTAAAGTACGATGCTAGTCAAGGATGAGTGCCATGGAATGGACACAGAGTAATGTTTTACTCTACCACTAAGCTATGTGACCTTTGCTACAGGACAAAAAGTTTGCTCCATGTTAAGATGAAAGAACTAGTCACTAACCTACATACTCGTATCCCTCAGTGACAGTGTCCAACAGTTTAGGAGAGTAATACCAAATTCCTTGTCCTTCTTCCAAAAACAAGACATCACACACAATGTAGCTATGACAGACTTCCTGGGACGATGACAAAAACCACTAACCCATATGTCCCTCGGTGATGGAGTCCAACAATTCAGGACAGTAATGGTCGCATGGCTCTCGGGGCACCAACCTAATTCGACTCCAACCCCGCACCTGAGCCACCCACAGCAGCTCCGTCTGGTATGTGATCTGTGGTGAGAAGGGCAAGACTTAAGCAAGGCCAAGGCTTCAGCAAAAATATGGCTAAAAAATCTGGGCAAGGCTAGAGGAATGGCAGGGGTAAGGATAGACAATATTGAAGCAATGACAAAGCTAAAATAGGAAGTATAAAGGAAGAGTATGGTTAACAGAGGGCAGACGGTGAAGGAAGGGCAAGGCTAACAGAAAGACTAAGCTAAAGGATGGGCAAGGTTAAAAGGGCAAGGCTAAAGGTAGTGCATGGAAGGGAGGAGGGTAGAATGAGATGGTAGAGGTTGGAATGGGAGGGTTTGGTTATAAGCCTTATTCAGGACATGAAACAGAAAAAAAAGCAAGTTCCACTTACAATCATACAATCATCCCCAGACCTGAACTGTGGAGCTACAGGAATGTTTACAACACAAATGAAAAGGGAGAGGAAGGATATACAGGGAGGGGCAGGAAGGGAGGAAAGAGAAGGGCAGGAAGGGTGGAAAGAGAGGAGTATGATGAAGAGGGAATGACAGAGTGGAAAGGGAAGGGCAAGATGGAAAGAGAGGGAGATGGTGGAAAGGGATAGGAAGGAGGAGCAGATGAGGGAAGGCAGGATAGGAAGGGAGCTTAGGGAAGCAAAGGAGGGGAAAGATGGTTAGGGAAGTGGTAGGGTGGACAGGGAGGGCCACAGCAGCATTAACTATGGCTAGTATGTGGTCTGCAGAAAGAGCAGTGAGGGTGAAGGATGGGGTGAGGTAGGATCCAAAGACGAGAGAGAGAATGAAAATGGGAGAACTATCATCTGCATACCCAGTCAAACGGGCAACAAAATCATCGCACATTATTGATCAAGTTCTTAAAATTCTGGCTGCACTTCACAAGCTTAACCACTTGCACATTTATAAAAACTTTCTGTACTTCCTATGTATGTTCCCGAGTAATTCACTGACTAATGAGTAAAAAACAGGTGGGAGGGTAGGTATCAAACCCTCGTTATGTGCTCCTCCATTTATCATTTTCTCCAACCAACTCCATCCCATGTCAGCTCCTTAGTCTCAGCAATTTCCATACTTTGACTCTCATCTTAAATGTTGGGACCAACTGCCTAACCCCAGGCTCCTACGCTCCTCATGGGGCAATGTAGGATTGGATGATGGATGGATGGATGGAATTCCCAAGCAATCGTTCAACACATCCATCAACCTTCTTCTTGACTGATAATGCCTCCTTCCACATTATAACTTAAGCATGAATACCCTTTTCACCACCTTGTCAACATTCACTCTCTATAACCACAGCCTAACATCGAAACACATACTCTTACCATAATACCATAATCAGGGCCGGATTACCAAGTATAGGCAAAATGGGCAACTGCCTACCAGGCCACGGTCTGTCACAGGCCATCCAGACTTCCAGGGTGGAATAAATATATGTTTTGGGCGTCCAAATAAGGGCCATCACCCATCAGGCCATCAAAAAAGGCCATTATAGGTCATGCCAAAATTTCGCTGGAAATAATGGGAAAAAGTGATCTATATGTTGCAGGCCAGCCGTCTGCATTGCCTACCAGGCCACGGCAGGGTTAATCCGGCTCTGACCATAATACCAAGAGACTCCTCACTCCATATCATGTTTCATATCCTATCAACTAATGCACTCCCCTCAAATTTCTCAGTGGTCCTATTTCCATTATTCAAAGGGTCATATTTCTTGCTGACTTTTGGTGATTTTATAGCAATTCTTCTAAGGTAATACTGCACATGCTGCCTATTACAACTTAATATTATTTATTTATGTTGCCTGGATCTGGGACTGTGCAGTGAGTGGGGCCTGTGGTATGTCTATCCCCCTTTATTAATCATGACTATGACAGAACACAAGAATAAGTTTCAAAGCAAGCCTAAGTACAGTAAATCGCCCAGGGGGATGAGGGTGGGTTCATGGAATGTGGGAAGTTTGAGGACATGGGCGGGGAAAGTCGTTGAGGCATTCAGTAGGAGGTGGGTGGATGTGGCGTGTTTGCAGGAAGTCCGGTACAGTGGTGGATCTGCCAGAAAGGAAGGACTGTTGCTATAAGTTGTTTTGGCAGGGGGGGATAGACGGATATGAGGGTGTTGGTGTGATGGTTATGGAGAAATGGGTGGAATATGTTATGAATATTACAAGAGTAAGCGATAGGATATTGGTAGTGAAAATTCTATTCGGTGGAAAAATAGCTGCAGTTATATCAGCATGTGCTCCACACGCGGGATTGGATGAAGCAGAGAAAGATAGATTTGGGATGATTTAATATGTGTAGTAGGTGGTATGTGGGATGATGAGATAGTTGTTCTGGGAGGGGACTTAAATGGTCATATAGGTGAAGCACCACAAGGTTATGAAGGAGTACATGGGGGATGTGCATATGGTATAAGGAATGCGGAAGGGGAAAGGATACTCGAGTTTAGGGGGGCCACAGACATGATTGTGTGCAACACATATTTTAGGAAAAGAGAGAGTAGGTTAATTACGTATGAGTCTGGGGGAACTAGCAGTCAGATAGATTATTTTCTGGTTAGGAGGGCTGATAGGAGGTTAGTGGGGGATGCTAAAGTTATAGGAAGTGAGGAGTGTGTGCAGAAGCACAAACTACTGATTTGTGATACGGTGCTTAAAGAACGTGTGATGATAAAGAGGACTTACTGTATATACCTAGGAGGAAAATATGGAAGCTGAAAAACCAAGTAGTAAGGGATGCCTTCTATATCGAGATGAGGAGAGTGGTGGCTGAACAGGGAGCTGTAGACAGAGGTGTTAATGAACAGTACAAAGCCCTCAAGAACAATCTCTTGAGAGTTACTGATGTAACATGTGGTTGAACAAGAGGACCACCGAGGCATAAAGTAACTTGGTGGTGGGATGAGGGTGTAGAAGCTGCAGTCAAGGAGAAAAGAAGGCTTTTCTGGGAATGGAAGAAGGGTGGTAGCAAGGAGGAATACTTGGCTGCCATGCACAGGGCTAGAAGAGAGGTATACAGGGCGAGGTCCGAGTCACAGGGACTTTTACTTGATAACCTAAATCATGGGGAAGGGAAAAATATGATATTTAAGGTGGCAAATCAGATGAAGAGGGATAATTGGAATATCATGGGTGAGCAGTGTGTGAAGAATGATGAAGGAAGGGTAGTGGTGAACAGTGAGGATATTAAAGATGCATGGAGAAAGCATTATAGCCGGTTGCTGAATGAGGAGTTTGACTGAGACAGGGAAGGTCCAGTGTTTGGCCCTTGGCCTTTGATTGATGCTGTTACTGTAAGTGAGGCAATAGGCAGGATGAAGGTGGGGAAGGCAGCAGGTGTGTCTGGGCTGACTGCCGAAATGTTGAAGGGCTCAGGAGATATAGGAGTGAGGTTAGTCACTGACCTGATAAATATGATTATTTATGAGTGTGTTGTCCCAGATGATTGGCTGAAGAGTGTAATTGTAAATGTGTATAAAGGGAAGGGTGATGCCCTGGAAAGAGGAAATTATAGAGGTATAAAGTTTTTAGATCAGATAATGAAGGTAATGAAGAGAGTTTTAGAAGGTATGATTAGAGAAATAGTGAATAATGATGAGATGCAGTTTGGGTTTATGCCAGGCAGGGGGACCACTGATGCCATATTCACTGTTCGACAGCATCAGGAAAAATATATTGGTAGGAGAAGGGATCTGTATTTTGTTTCTGTTGATTTGGAAAAGGCCTTTGACAAAGTCCCTAGAGAGGTGGTGAAGTGGGCAATGAGAAAGCCTGGCTGGGAGGAGTGGCTGGTTAGGGTGGTTATGGCTAGTATGTGGGTGCTCGCACCCAGGTAAGAGTGAATGGAGATTTAAGTGATGAGTTTTCCGTGAATGTTGGTGTGCATCAGGGGTCAGTTTTGAGTCCCATGTTGTTTATCACGGTACCTGAAGCCCTCTCACGTGACTTTAGAAACAGACTCCCATGGGAGATGTTGTATGCTGATGATTTGGTGTTGATTGCAGAGAACGAAAGGGAGGCGGAGGAAAGGCTTAGGAAGTGGAGAGATAGTATGAGGCACAAGGGCTTAAGGGTAAATGCAGATAAAACAAGTGATGATATCTAGGGTTGGTGGCGGTACTGTCAAAGACAAGGGAGAGTGGCCATGTGCAGTTTGTCACAAAAGTGTGGGAAGTAATTCTATTTTGTGCGGTGTTTTTGATAAATGGGTGCACAAGAGACGTAGTGGTATCAGAGGTAGACTGCGAGATAATGCTAATTTTATGTGCACGGCATGTCATGGAGAGCAGGTGGAGATTGTGAGGCGTGAAAGGATTGAACTTGCTGGTGAATCTCTTGAGTGTGTAGAAGAGTTTTGTTATTTGAGAGACATGTGTGTTGGAGGTGGGGCTGGAGCTAGCTCTGTGGCTAGGGTGAGAAGTGGTTGGAAGAAGTTCAGGGAGCTCTTGCCTCTTCTGACATTGAGAGGGCTCTCCCTACATGCTAAGGGGTCTTTGTATGCAGCATGTGTGTGTTAGGAGTGTAATGCTGTATGGTAGTGAGACCTGAGCAGTAGAGGAGGAGGATATTCGGCGGCTCAGATGTACAGAAATGACAATGATTAGGTGGATGTGTAGTGCGTCCCTGCGTCCAAGGTCCGGGGGTACTGGGTTTACAATGGAAGAGTTGAGAGGTACGATGGGACTAGAGTGTATTAGTGTTGTGACGAGGAGAGGTAGATTGAGATGGTTTGGACATATGGAGAGGATGGGGGATGATAACTGGGTGAGGAAGGTGAGAAGTGTTAATATTGGGGATGGGGTTATGAGGGGTAGACCGAGAAAGACAAGGGACGAGGTCATTAAGTGCGACCTCAGGGTTAAGGGACTGAACAGGGAGGCTGCAATGGATCATGCAGCATGAAAAGCCACCATTAGGTGACCAAGGCCGATGCATGCATGCTGGAGCACTTAAAAACGAAACGAAACGTTACTGATACAAACAGCATTAGTATTATTCATTCATTCATTCATCATCCAATCCTACATTGTCCCATGAGGAGCATAGGAGCCCAGGGCTAGGCAGGTTGGTCATGACATTTAAGATGAGAGTGACCAATTTCACTTATCCCAGGGTGGCCTTACGTGAGCAATAAACCCCAACCATCCCTTGGATATAAACCTTCACCAGCTCAATCCGACTGGAGGGCCATAATTACTCACAAACCACTAGGCGCCAAAATTTGGTTATATGGTTACCACCCAGCGTAGTGAATGGTTTCCTGGTGTAGAGGAAACCATTTGGCTTATCACTCAGTGTAGAGTCACCCACAGGCAGAGGAAAGAGGAAAGAATGAAGGAAAGAAAGACATAAGAGGATGAAAGAGAGGAAAGGGCCGACACACGAGAGCAGCACTACACTGAGTGAGCGCATGGTGAGCGCCCCCACTTACCACAAAGTATTAGTATTAAAACCATATAAAATACCATCCAATGCATATCAAGATGGAATATGCAAAATAAACAGCAGAGGAAGAGGTGCTGTGAAACCTTCTGTGTCACTCAGACAGCATGCCTTACTCTTGACTTTTCATGTTAATGTGATGTCACATTATTTCTTTATATTGTGGAACACACATATTGACTCTTAACCCATTTATCCCAGTGACTTTTTTTTTTTCCACTTTAATCTTGCCATCTCTTGATTTCATTCAGCTTTGCATAGAATTTTCAAACTGGCAATAAGTAAAATCAATTTTTGGTAAATCCCTTGAATACGAGACACCTTTTTAAAGCTGAATAAAACTGTGACAGAAGTAGCTGGGACTGGATTGTATCATTTCATATCGTTTATAAGGGCTCCAACATGCTTGCCTGCATTGGCTCTGGTCAACTAATGGCAGCTCTCCATGCTGCTTGATCTCTGGCAGCCTCCTATTCAGTCCCTTCTCCCTGAATCATACTCTAGGACTTCATCCCAGGTATTTGGCCTGCCCCTCGCAACCCTACCCCTGATGTTCAAACTTCTCACCTTCCACACCCAACTGTCATCCTTCACTCTATCAACATGTCCAAACTATTTTGATTTACCCCTTCTCATCACCATCCTTCCTCTCAACTCTTCACTTGCAGTCCCAGGCCCCCCAATTCAAGATGGGTAAAATTAAAATTGTGGCTGGGTAAACTGCATAAATATACATAACTTATCCATCTAACACTGATTTCCATGTACAATCAGCGAGAAAAATTTGCCTAAGCTACACAGCTGTGCATGTCTGTCACTTTCTTTCAAACTCTTTGATGAGTACTGATCATACCAAGCCTCTCCCAGCATTGCAAAATTAGCCAGAACAGAAAATGAGATGCATCTATCTATCTGTCCATAAACAGATACTTTAATCCTAAAAGGAGTGGCTACAAACCAATCACTTCCACATCATCGTGTTCTCTGCCATTAGGCTGCCCTCTCACCAATTTTCACCATCCTTACCCACTTATTTTACCATCCTATCCCTTCATCTCATCCTCAGCATCCTCTTCCCCCTTTCCTCTTCCACCTCATGCAAATGCACTCTCCCAGTTAGACTTTCAGGCTGTTCCCTTCAAATTGCCAGGCCATCTCAAGGTCCCACACATCCAGATCAACACAGTAATGCTCCTTCATTTCCTCACTGTCTCTCTCCACATGATGCCTTCAAATACTTATCTCCACTCCTCTCACTCTTGACTCAGGCACCTTCAATAGAATCAAAGCTTCATCTCTATACATTAAAGTGAGGGATCATAATACTGATGCACTATCTATCCATCTATTGTTAGATTACTTAATCCTAGAAGGGGCGGCTGCAAATGAATCACCTCCATGTCACCCTGTTCTCCACCATCAGGCTGCCCTCTCTCCAACCCACATCTCCCTCTCTCATACTGTAATTAAAGTGCACAATATACTTCTTTGTAAACTTTGCCCTTGAAGTCAGAGGAAATGAGGACCCAGTTGGAATCCGAGCAGTCAACCATGTGTGGAATGAAGTATGGGCGTCGGTAGAGCTGTCTCAGGGCCTTGGCTGCCTTTTTGTTACAATTCTCCCTGGGGATACAGGTGAATCATCATCATCATCATCATCATCATATACTGTATACATACATACATACACACATATAACCATCTCAGGGACTTGGCTGACTTTTTGTTACAATTTTCCATGGGGATACATGTTAATCATTATCATCATCATCATCAAAATCCTCACTTCTCTTTCTCACCCAGGGATGGGGTGAGATAAGGTCCAAAAAATTATGAAAGAGACCACACAAGCTGGAGAACTGTCATCATCATCATATTATACAGTTTACATGCATTCTTTAATCCTCCGTCACAGTACCATCAACAAGATTGTCAGTTTTCAGGAAAAGCCTTAACCTGTTTCTGAAGAGAAACATACAGTGGTACAAGACACTATGGACTATCAGAGAAATGGGCTAGACATCCATACACTCATCAGTCAAGCTGTCACAATTCTCAGCGTTGTCCTACATCCAACACAACCCATATAGCAGCTTTACTGATATTATGTAGTGCATTACAATATCCTTAGATCATTTTTCTTCAATGTCTGGCCTCTTTTCTTCCTATTTCTCCCATCCTTCTTGTTACTATTTATTACTCTTCTTTCTATGCCAGGTGGCTCTACAGTACACTAAGTGACAGGTCTTATGATTTCATGTAGCCCAAGAAACCATTTATAATCCTGGGCAGTAACCATATAACCCCAAGAAACCATTTATAATCCTGGATAGTAACCATTTAACGACAACATAGTGTGATGTGAAGCCTAATATGGTGCCCGTTAACATGGTAGAGAGACGCAAATGTGGCATCCATCCAGAACCAAACCTACACTCTATTCCCTGTGCATCACTGTGGCACGGCACTGTCTACCGTAAGGGAACATTGGTTCATGGCATGGAATGGCCCTACAGGGGCAGTTGCTTGCCTGCAGTTGATGGGTCTGCTCAGGAAGATATGACCAGGGTTATTCAATAACTATCTATCTATCTATTGTTAGACACCTCAATCCTGTACAGGGTGGCCACAAACAAATCGCCATTTCACTGTCCTGCTCCAAACTCACACCCCCCTCTCTCATATACGTCTCCACCCCATCCCTCCATCTCATCCTCGGCCTCCCTCTCCCTCTCCCCCCCTCCACCTAACTCACATACACTCTCCTCATCAGTCTCTCACCCTCCATCCTCACCACATGGCCAAATCACCTCGGTGTGTTCCTCCTAATGCTTCCTATCACATCCACATCCACAACACAATGCTCCTTTATATCCTCACTTGTCAGCCTGTCTCTCCATGTGACTCTACAGGCTCCTCTTCAATAACTCATTTCTACTGCTCTCACTCTTGACTTGTGTCCTTCCAACAACATCCAAGCTTCACTTCCATACGTTAGAGTTGGTATCACAATACTGTCATGTAGTAACTTTTTCACTGCCATGCTCACTTCCCTGTTTCTTATCACTGCTTTCAATAACAACAGGTAATAATATGGTGTTGTAGTACAGACACCCTGAAATTCTGCCACCAAAATAACTGGACTATGGAACTGTAAGGTTACATAAATGTCCCTCAGCTCCTTCCCTATTTTGCAAAAAAGGAACATGGACTTTAAATTAAACCAGCAGCTTCAGCCTGCAGTCCAAAAGCAAAGGAGTATGGGGCAATAACAACAATGCCTTCTGAGCTTACCAATGGCCATACCATCTGTGAATGTCAGGGTTGTGAATCTTCTTCAAGAAGCTTCTCAAATCATCTGGACGAAGCCGCAAATTTGAGGTCAACTCACAAGGGTAGATCCCTCGAAGCTCCTCGCTCAAGTACAACTGCAGAGTAGAATGGTATCATAATCACTATCCAATCTTTTACTAACTTATCAGAAGCCCTGAGCTTGGCTATCTAATATATACACTTAAGGCAGTTGACCACTCACTACCTCTGACTAGGATTAAGTAGGCAGTAAACCCCAACCTTTCTTCAAATAATAACCCTTTAACTAATGGCTATATTGAAGTCCAGCAACTTCCCCACGCCATCAGGTGTCTACTTGATTTTGTGGTTACCATTCAACATAATAAATGGTTTTCTGGGCTTCAAGAAACCATATATCTTGCCAACAATTATATGTTAACTCTAATACAGTGCAAGATCAAGTTTTGAGGGCCATATGTGATGATTAACTGAAAGATTCACAAAGTGACATGTACAGTATTTTATTTTTTTAACTTTATACTATTATCCACAACAAAAAGAAGCAAAGACAATTAAAATTCCTTTCAATCATATATCAGCTCAAATCAAATGGCATCATGTCTCCTCTTATGGAGTCCCCATACTGAGGTTGAGCCATGGATTACTGATGCTTTTTTATGGATTGATGCTGAACCAAGTGCCAATATTAGCTAATTACTTACCAGAAACTGCTGTAAGTTAATGAAGAAAAGAGTAATCACAAATGTGTGATGAGAACTGTATCAATGTGAAAGTCCAGGTTTAGAATTGGATTCTATTCATCTGCAGTGGAGTTTCCTGCCTACTCAGAAAATTTAATAAAATTAAGCTTCCTTCAACCTTTCATATCTGAAACTTTTCACATGCTTATGACAGCATAGTTGTGTCAGTGCCACTAGATGAATGTGTCCCTCCTCTGGACATGGTCACCACTTACCTCTGTGATATTGTCAAACCAGAAATCATCAGTGTTCATGACTGGCCAGTCATCCATTGCATCAGTCACAATGAAGGGGATGTCATTCTTCAAGTAGTCCTCTGTCACCTCCCTTGAGGATGCGTTGGCCAGCCGGTCAAGCTTCTCCAGGGACTCACATACCTGCAGAGGGGTGATGATGATGACTGACGATAGATGACTGAAGACATGATTGATGATGACGATGACGATGATATTGATGATGATGATGATGAATGATGAGTGAATGGACGCGTGGCCCATTGGACTGGGAAAATTTGGGCTGTCTGGACATTGCTTCTCCTCACCCTGCCCTTCGGTGGGATAGGAGATCCGGATGATGATGATGATGATGATGATGATGATAATAATAATAATAATAATAATAATAATTATAATCATCATCATCATCATCATCATAGGAGCATTTGTCTTCTTTGTGTAATAAGAAAAGTATATGGTAGGATGCTTAATGATCAAGTTAGGGAAATAACAGAAGAATTAGTTGGAGAAGAACAGGGGAGTTTTAGGAAGGTTAGAGGCTGAGTAGATCAGATATTCATTTTTAGATCTTTAGTGGAAAAGTTTCTCGAGAAGGGAAAGAAGTTGTATGCGGCCATCATGGATTTGGAGAAAGCACATGACGGTGGATACACAAAGAATGTGGAAAGTATTAAGGATATATGGAGTAAATGGGAAGCTGCTGAATGCCATGAAGAGTATGTATGACGGTGCTATGGCTGCAGTGCGTGTGGATGGTGAACTGAGTGAATTTCTCTATCTGAATGTTGGATTGAAACAGGTATGTGTCATGTACCCATGGCTGTTCAATCTGTATATGGATGGGGTTATGAAAGAGATACAAGGTAGGGCAGCAGATGTTGGAGCAACCCTAATAAAAGAGGGCAGTGTTAGGAAACTCTTTGTACTGTTGTTTGCAAATGATATTGTGTTGCTAAGTGAAGACAAAGGGGAACTGCATGGCATGATGAATGAGTTTGGGAGAGTGTATAAGAAACAGAATCTAAAGATGAATGTAGGGTAGAGTAAAGTTAGATCTAAGAATGAATATCTGAGCTACACAACCTCTTCCGATCCTAAAACCTCCCTGTTCTTCTCCAACCAATTCCTCTGTTATTTCCCTAACTCTGTCAATAAGTATCCTACCATATACTTTTCCTATTACACTAAGAAGGCAAATGCCCCTGTGATTACCATACACTTCGTTTTCCCACTTTCCCTTTGTACAGGGAAATAATTATACCTGACTTCCAATCCTCTGGGACTCTACCTTCCTCCCAGGCCAATCTGCACATCTTCCACATCCATTCTATTACTATCTCTCCCCCATGTTTCAGCATTTCACCACACACTCCATCAATTCCTGGGGCTTTCCCCATTTTAACTTACTTCATTGCTTCCGCAACTTCCATCCTACTGATTTCTTCCTCTCTTCTCACATCCCTCCTTCTCCCAGCCACTGATACTTACATTACTTTCATTCTCTATGTTCAACAATTCCTTAAGTGTTCCCTCCATCCGCTTACTCTTTCTCCCTTCTCAAGTAGTAATCTACCATTTGTATCTTTCACTCCCCAACTAACTTCTTTGGCATCCTAACTCTCTGTACCTCTTTTCAGAACATTTTCTTATATTCCCTCCATTTTACACTCAAATTCCTTCCAAATTCCTCATCCACTGTCTGCTTACTCTCTCTTACTAATCTTTTCACCTCTCTCTTCCTCTCTACATATAACTCTCTCTTCCGTCTCGCAACTTCTTCGATACCTGTTTCTCATCCACTCACCATATGTTTTCCTTTTTTTTGCGAGTCTCTCTCATCTCTTCAATCCACCATGCTGTTCCCTGCACCCCCTTTCGTTTCTCTTCACCTTACACACCACCTCACACGCTGCACAGATTTCTTCTGTGAATATCTTGCACACACCTTCCACGTCCCCCATCTGCTCCAATCTATATTTCCTAGTGATGTACTGATGTATCGGTATCAGTATCGGTGGTATTGGCCCATCTCAGAGTATCGGTAATGGCTAATTTTCTGCCGACAGTACTGATACTTAAAACAAACTCATTGCTTAGCATATCACTCACTGGAAGTTAATTTGTTAAACAGAATTTGGATGTTTTATAGGGATGAAAAATAAATTATTGGTAATATCCAATTACAGTATTTAGTATCATAATATTTTGAGTACATGGTGTGTAGTAATACATTCTTTGGTAATGAGCCACATCTGGCATCTGCCACCATGGGCATGTACAAGACAGGTTGGTAGCCTCACATCAGCGGCTCAGGACCCTGCCACAGTCCTCAGATGGCAGGCATCACCCTCCCTTGCTGGTATCGGTATCGGCAGAAGTATTGGTATCGGTCCAATTTTGTGGTATCGGTATCGGTCAAAATTTTGGTACTGGTACATCTCTAATATTTACCCTATTGCTCCTCCACTTCCCTCTTATATTCTGCCTTTTTCCATCTTCTTGTAAGTTTTCCACCCTCCTTGTAAGATCTACTTTCTCCTGTCCCTCCCTTCTTCTTTTTCTCCATTTCGTTTGGACTTTGATTCTGACCACTACCAAGTGGTAGTCCGAAAGTCCACTCCCCCAACCTCTACACTTTCTTGCATCCATTACACACCTTCTCATCCTTTCATCCACACACACATAATCAATCATTGCCTTCCATTCATTCAATTCACCACCCACCCTTCTCATCACTCGCCAATTGGACCTATGGATCATTTTGTGCCTGAAAAGGGTATTAGCTATCACCACCCCCTCCTGGCACAAATGTCCACTAAAGCACTGCCATTCTCATCCATCTATGCAGGCACACCCCACTCACCAACTATATATAATACATGCAGTAAAAATAAAAATCTTCATATTGTATCATTTATAAAGGCTCCAACATGCTTGCATGCATTGGCCTTCATCACCCAATGATGGCTCTCCACGCTGCTCAATTTCTGGCAGCCTCTCTATTCAATCCCTTATCCCTGAATCATACTGTATGAACTCATCCCAGGTCTTTTTGGTCAGCCTCTCATAACCCTACCCCCATTGTTCCCACTTCTCACATTCCACACACAACTGTCATCCTCCATCTTCTCAACATGCCCAAACCATCTCATTCTACCCTTCTTCATCATAAGACCAGTACACTTCAGTCACAGCCCTCCTCTCAACTCTTCAATCATAACCTTAGCCTCCCCAAGCCTCGTATTCAAGGACGCACTACATCAACATCATCATCTGGACCTCCTTTTCCACCCTAAGGCAGGGTGAGGAGTAGCATGTCCAGACAGCCAAAGTTTGCCCAACCCAATGGGCCGCACTTCCATTCACTCATCATTCAAGCCCCCGGAATACTGACTCTACCTGATATGCCAAAAAAACACTCACCACATTCTGTAGCGTCAAACAAACGTATGCGATAAGAGTCAATCCAGATGCTGTCACGTTAGAAAGGGGTGCCAAATCCCTGACCACGCACTTCTTCTCACAACATTCATCCAGCCACCAAGATCTCCTGTCAAGTCCTCTAGTCTCACCCATTTCCAAACTTCTCTTCCTCACACACTCATCCACTATATCCTTCAACCTTCTCCTTGGCCAACCTCGCCTCCTTCCTCCTTCAAATCTGCTCAAATATACTTTTTTTACCACTCTACTGTTATCCACTGTCTCCACATGACCATACCATTTCAGTGCACTCTCTTCGATTCTGGTGTCCACAGACTTCCTCACTCCACATCTTTCATGAACCACATTATTTCCTATCCTATCCACTCTCTGTACTCCATATACATTCCTCAACAATCCTATCTCCACTGCTCTTACTATGCCACACCACAGTCTTACATCCATATGTTAAAGTTGGCACTGATACTCCTTCATGTAAGCCTCGTGCAGCTGCAACACTTAAGCTTCTGTTTCTTATCAAGACCTTCATAGCACCAGCTACTTTCCTTCCTTGTGTCACTCTACTTTTCACTTCTTTTGCACATTTTTGTCTCTTTTCTATTGCTGTACCCAGGTATATGAACTCACACCAATTCCAGTCTCTCTCCATTCACTGTAACATCACACTAGGATTCACCTTCTCTCTTAATAACCATCACTTTACTCTTTTCTACATTTACTCCCAAGGCATGACACTCAGATGAGAATAGTAAAAACATGAGTAATGTAGGGAGGGATGGCACTGGTACTGAATGACGATGGATGGACTATCTCAAATTTGTTGTATGCTGATGATGCAGTACTATTTGCAAATACCGCACAAGAACTTGGACGCATTACACAACCACCAAATCATTATCATTTCTGTTTGTCTGAGCCTACGAATATCCTCTTCCTTTACTGCCCAGGTCTAACTACCATACAACAATACAGTCATCCCTTTCCACGGTTTTAACATACACGCTTTTAAATATCCACAGGTGGATATAACATACACAGTTTTAAGTATCCACAGGAGGATACAGTACCAGGGCCAGATTCACTAGAGCATTTTATCTTTTTTTTTAACTTTTAAGTGTTTTTCTAGTAAATAAAGTGGTTGTAAACATGCATATAGGGTTTTTCTTTACTTATATAAGGAAATGGGGGGTCCAGGGATGTTTTTAAGGAGTCTTTGTTACCTAACCCCTGTGGATGTAAGGGGGCACTGTATAATCTTTACACATCCTGCATACACAGATCTCTTTGCAGACTGTTAGGAAAGGCAACAGCTCCCTGAATTTCCTCCAACCACTCCCCTTACCCTAGTCAAAGAACTAGCACCAGCTCCACCTCCAGCACCTATGTCCCATAAATAACAAAACTTCTCCACACACTCGATACTCTCCAGTCAGATCAATCCTTTCACACCCGACAAACTTTACATGCTCTCTTCGACATACAAGAAATCAGTATTATTTAGCAGTCTACCTATACTATCACTACATATCCTATGCACTCACCTTCAAACACTACACAAGGTGGAGTTACTTCCCACATCTTTGTGCCAAACTGGACATGGCCACACTCCCTTTACTTTGACAGTATCACCACCACCACCACCACCACCACCACCACCAGCCCAAGATATCATCCCTTTTGTATTATCAACACATACTCTCAAACCCTTGTGCTCCATTCTGTCTCTCCATTTCCTCCATCTCCCTTTAATTCTCTGCAATCAACTCCAAGTCATCTGCAAACATCTCTTAAATCACTTGTGACAGCTTCAAACACCAAGACAAACAATACAGGGCTCAAGACTGACCAGACATAGGGTAATCGTAATTGACTATAATCGATTACAGACTTGTGTGTAATCGAAATCGATTACTTAGGCATTTTTTAAAAAGTAATCGCAATCGTAATCGATTACTCTCATACTGTAATCGTAATCATGGTTACTTTTATGATTATAAGGCCCCAGATAAGTTATTCTTCCACAAATACTTGTCAAGAATAAAATACTGTAGTTCAGTGTCAAACAGTCAAATACAGTATACACCATAAAAGTCCACAAGTAATATGAAAATCAAAGTGCATTGTAGGTTAGCACTTACAAGCTTCCATATAATATCTTACCTAAACTAGAATAATATCACCTGGGAAGATCTCAGTTGGTAGAAAAGTTAATAGAATGAAAGGGTCAAGGACAAAGTGAAGAAAAGTCCCAGTGCTTGAATTATTAAAACACATTTGTATTGTAAATTGGCAAAAAAAATAAAGGAACAACTTACTGGACATAGCACTGTACAGTATATTTTTATCCAGAGTAACAGCCGCCATAGGTTCTGCAGAGCTTAACCCTATGTTCTTCCTGACGCAGGCAATTCTTATTAAAATATCAGTTTTATACTACTGGACGATGTTTTTGCTTTTAAAAACTAACTTCTGCTATTTACTTAATCAATGTCAAGTATAAAAGAAACATGCTCATAATTATATAGTGCATAACAGTATATGTAATCGTAACCATATTCGATTACTCTTACTTTTACTGTAATCATAATCGTAATTGTAATCTGAAGCTTGCAAAGTAATCATAATCGATTACAATACCCCTGTAATCGCCCCATGCAAGAGACTGACACCTGATATGTGCCAACTTTCATGGAAATCTCATTCCACTCTCCATTCATTCTCACCTGGGCACAAGCACTCTCATACATAGCCATAACCACTCTAACCAGCCACTCCTCGATCCCAAGCTTTCTTATTGTCCATTTCACCACCTTCCTATGGACTTCTCTAAAACAGCAAAAACAAATGACAGCTCCCTTTTCTTACCTATATATTTTTCCTGCTGCTGCTGGATAATAAATAAGGCATCAGTGGACCCTTTGCCTGGCATAAACCCAAACTGCATCTCATCTGTATTCATTCTTTCTCTTATCATACCTTCGGGAAAACTCTGCATTACCTTCACTATCTGGTCCAAAAGCTTTATGCCTCCATAATTTCTTTTTTCCAGGGCATCACCCTTCCCCTTATACACATTTACAATCACATTCTTCAGTCAGTCATCTGGGACAACACACTCATAAATGACTGTACTCATCAAATCAATAACAAAACCCACTCCTATACCTCCTGAGGTCTTCAACATCTCAGCAGTCAACCCCGACACACCTGTCACTTTCCCTAACCGCATCCTGCCTATTGGCCTGCTCACAGCCGTTGCATCAATTAAAGGCCAAGGGCCAAACACTGGATCTGTTGACTACAAACCTTCCCTGTTCCAATCAAACCTCCCATTCAGCAATCATTTATATTGTTCTCTCCAGGCACCTTTTCATATCCTCACTGTCCACCACTATCTTTCCTTCATCATTCTTCACACACTGCTCACCTATGATATTTCTGTTTTCTCCCTTCTTCTGATATGCCACCTTAAATACCATATTCTTCCTATCAGCATTATTTAGGTCATTTGAGACAGATTTCACCCTGTATGCCTCCTTTCTGGCCCTACACTTGGCAGCCAAGTATTCCTCTCTGTTACCATTTCTTTCCAGTCCTGGACTCCTTAACTACAGCTTCTATTGTACACCCTCATCCCACCACCATGTTACCTTGTGTCTTGGAGGGACCCTCATCCATCTACACACTGAATCAGTAATTCTCAAGAGATTATTCTTGAGAGTTTTTGTACTGTTCATCAACACTGCTGTCAACAGCTCCCTGCTGAGCCACCAATCCACTCATCTTGTTACAGCATAATAATAATAATAACAATAATAATAATAATAATAATAATAATAATAATAATAATACAGTAATAATAACAATTACGGTATCATGGTAACAGTACAATAATGGCTGGTTTTCCATTTCTCAAAAGTGCCCGTTTTACATAATGTTTCACTAGTGTTCAAACCTCATTACATTACTGTCCATCTATCCATCCATTATCCAATCTTATGTTGCCCCATGAGAAGCAGGGGGGCCCGGGGCAAGGCATATTGGTCCTGACATTTAAGATGAGAGTGACCAGCCTCACTCATACTCATCCCTGAGTGGCATTACATGAGCAATAAACCCCAACTACCCCATGGATATAAACCTACATAGGCTCGATCCGATTGGAGTGCCTTAATTACCCACTAAACCACCAGTCAATTTATAAACTGTACTGCATCAGAGCAGTGGTACATACTAAACTATGTAATCCTCCAACATGGTCCGATCAGCAAGATCAAGAGCGTTCTGGAAGAAAAAGAAAGTATTGTTTCTTAAATGGCTTCACTCAAATTCTTTCCAAATTCCTCATCCACTCTCTTCTTACTCTCTCTTACTAATCTTTTTACCTCTCTCTTTCTTTCTACATATAACTCTCTCTTCCGTCTCTCAACTTCTTCCACGCCCCTATTTCTCATCCATTCATTATATACTTTCTTCTTTTGTGCCACTGCCTGTCTCATCTCTTCATTCCACCACGCTGTTCCTTGCACACCCCCTCCGTCTAATAATAATAATGCCAAGTTATGAGTATGGACTAGAGATGTACCGGTGTATCGGTGGTATCGGCCCATTTTTACAGTATCAGTATTAGCTGATTTTCTGCCAATCCTGCCGATACTTAAAAGGAATTTAGTGTGCAGCATATCACTCACTGGAAGTTATTTTGTTAAACAGAATTTGGATGTTTTATAGGGATGAAAAATTAATTACAGTAAAATCTTGATATACCAGACTTCAATAGAAGGGAATTCACTTTTATCGGAATCGAGGAGATACCAGACTAAATTGCTATATATTGGAAAATGTCTGGTAAAGCCAGGAGCAGTCTGGACTGCGTAACCACTTCAGCTATGTTCACCACAATAAGGTAAATTAAAGACATGTTAATCAGTGTCCAGTACAGTATTATTATATATATCATACCATTTGATTAATGTAGTGAAGGTATAAAATAGTACAGTACTGTAATGGTAGTAAAAACAGTTTAAAAACCATTGGTGCAATCCGGACAAATGTCTAATATATCGGAAAAAGTCCGGATTAGCAGGGGGAAGTCTGGATGTCACTTTTATTGGAATTTCGCTTTTTTAGGAATGGCTTGGGCCCCAATTAGTCTGTTATAGTGAGGTCTTACTGCATTGGTAATATCTAATTATTTAGTATCATATTATTTTGAGTACATGGTGCATAGTAGTTTAATGACAAACTTGAAAAAAAGAAAGTCACACGAGTATGGGCAACAGTCTAATAGACTGGTCTCCAATGCACCGGTATCGGTATCGGTCCAATTTTGTGGTATCGGTATCGGTCAAAATTTTGGTATCGGTACATCTCTAGCATGGATGTGATGATAAATTACCTCTTACCCCCCTGACGCACCAAAAATGTTGCGTGATAACTCGGTGTTGGGGGGGAGGGGGGGAGGTGGCAGATGCCAACTCAGGACATGCTGCTCAGTAAAGAAGGGGTTAATATAAAAAAGGAAAAAACTGAATTTCTGCATGCAGCTCTTGTACCACTGAGGTTAAACATTACGCCTAAGTCATACCACTGATGGAATATTACCAGTGTATGAATGGGTACCGTCTGACTTGCAGGTTCCTACCAGGCCGCTGCAGCTCCTGACAGAAGACTGTTTTCTAGCTAATTGTGTTGAGCTTCATTCTAACCACAGTGATATAATATTAGGGTCTAAATATCTCGTATGTTTTAGTCCAAGCATTTTACTATTTAAGACAGTCATCAGAATGAGGGATATAACCATATCTTTGAAAATAATCATCATTACAGCTTTAGGTCACACCTAAAATGGTGGAGACATGAGTGCTAGAGTCTAGGGTCATTGGGTAAAACCAACATTTATATATTTTTCATCGTTACTCAGCAGATTCCAATGTGATTCCAATTATTGGATAATTTTTCCCTTCCGATACCAATACCGATATTAATCGGCTTTTGCTTGCCATTTTACAGCACTAACAGTACCCAGTATAATGGAGCACTTATTACTTCATTCATCATTCAAGCTTTCATATTTTAAGCTCCATTTCACAGGCAAAACCATCCACATTGAATATAGGTCATCATATATGTCACAGTGAGTAAACAACTACTGTACACATAATGATACAATGACTTTATTCTTTTGCCTGCCAATGTTGCTGGAGAGGAATGTCTTCATGTAGTAGAAATGACATAACACAGTGGCTCCTCTGCCTGGTTATACAAATGTCCGTTGGCTCAATCCTTATTACCTTAACTAGGATGGAAGACTGCAGAAGCAGCACAACTTCAGCTTGCCCACTGGATCCAAGTCTAGATGAACCTAAGACCAACAACAAGTGTCCACCAGTACTTACATAGCAGTCATCTTCGATCAGGGAGCGACTGATGTAGTATGGATTGGAGATGAAACAGTCAGAGTAATAGATACGAGTCCAGTCCCAGCGAGGCAGCAACTGAAACATAAGGAAAGGTCTGTAAATGCTGTAATGCCTGACAAACTCCCACTACCAGGTTCTGGTAGTTTTTATTCTACTTTGCCTTACCCTAAGATGGTTTGGTCAATGAGGAAAGAACGGAGAATGAGTAAGAAAGGTGAATGTGAGTGAGCTGTTGGGGAAGAGGAGGTTAGGGAGACTGAGGATAAGGAGGAAAGGTGAGTATGTGTGTGTGTATGTATGTACATACATACATATACATATACCCCTGCACAATTGTTGACTCTATACAGGGGTTTTATCTGCCCCTGTGTGGAGTACAACTCTCATGTGTGGGGAGGCTCCCCACATACAACTCTTCTCAACAGAGTGGAGTCAAAGGCTTTTCGTCTCATTAACTCTCCTCCTCTTACTGACTCCCTTCAACCTCTGTCTCTTCGTCGCACTATTGCATCTTTATCTCTTTTCTATCACTGCTTCAATGGTCACTGCTCCTCTGAACCGCCTGCATGCATTCCTCCACCTCTACGACAGGCGCGTAGCACCCGTCTAGCAGCAAACTCTCATCCCTTTTCTGTCCAACTCTCTAATGCAAAAGTTAACTGTTAATCCCGGTCCTTCATTCATGCAACAGGTCAACTCTGGAACTGTCTCCCTCTGTCTGTATTTCCTGCTTCCTATGATCTTCAGTCTTTCAAATGCAGTGTGTCCAGGCATCTCGAAATGATCGGATCTTGAATTTGGCTCTCTCTTGTATTTTGTTTTTCTCTTGGAAGGAACAACAATTGCGGGCTCACGGCCTTTGGTTCCTTCTTCCTTGCATAATATATATATATATATATACTGTACTATTTAATTGGTTATGGACTGCATGTCCTATATGGTACTGAACTGTGGACTAACACTTGAAATTGAACCTCCAACACTGGATGTCCATCCCATCAGACACTGTACTTATTAACTGAACTGGCTGAAAACTGAACAATGGTTGACCGCAATTACTTTGCGTAGACGAACAAAATGGTAGCTTGTACAATGGGAATTATTACCTCATACTCACTCAATGTAGTGCTGCTTTGGGTGGATGCCCTTTCCTCTCTTCCATCCTACCTCTTCTGTCTTTCCTTTCTTCATTCTTTCCTCTTTCTTCTGCCTATGGGTGACTTTACACTGCCTATTCTTTCCTCTCCCTTCTGCCTATGGGTGGCTCCACACTAAGTGACATGCCAAATGGTTTCCTGTATACCAGGAAACCATTTAGTACACTGGGTGGTAACCATATGACCAAACTGTGGCGTCTGGTGGTTTAGTGGGCAATTAAGGTGCCCCAATCAGACTGAGCCTGTGTAAGTTTATATCCAAGGGGTGTAGGTGGGGGCGCTCACCATCCACTCACTCGATGTAGTGCTGCTCTCGAGTATCTGCCCTTTCCTCTCCTCCACCCTTCTTTCCTTCCATCCTCTTCTGTGTTCTTTCCTTCAGTCTTACCTCAACACTTCCTCTTCTGTCTTTCCTTCCTTCATTCGTTCAATCTTCTTTTCCCTGTGGGTGACTCTACACTGACTGACAAGCCAAATAGTTTCCTGTACACCAGGAAACCATTTACTACGCTGGTGGTAACCATATAACCAAATTTTGGTGCCTGGTGGTTTAGTGGGTATTATTGTTCTCCAATCGGACTGAGCTGGTGAAGGTTTATATCCAAGAGGTGGTTGGGGTATATTGCTCATGTAATGCCACTCAGGGATGAGTGAGGCTGGTCACTCTCATCTTAAATGTCAGGACCAACTGCATACCCCCGGGCTCTTACGCTCCTCATGAGGCAATGTAGGATTGGATGATGGATGGATGGATGGTTGGGGTTTATTGCTCACGTACTGCCATTCAGGGATAAGTGAGGCAGGTCACTCTCATCTTAAATGTCAGGACCAACTTGCCTAGCCCTGGGTTCCTACCCTCCTTATGGGGCGATGTAGGATTGGATGATGGATGGATGGATGGATTATTAACTCTGAAAAATGAATATCGTTAACACCTCTTCCTCAGTGATTTATTCTAGACATTAGCTCTAAGAACTTTTCTGTACATTTAAGATGCAAAGTATGTCAATATTAGAGTGATACAAACAACATAAAGAGAACGTTAATGTGCTGCATGCCCATTTACAATAAGGTAGCTCAGCTTAGGAACATTTACAACAGTCAAAAAGTTTAAGAACTGTATTCACCAAAAATCTTAGCCAATTCTTAAGGTAAACAGCTCTTTTGTTTTGTCCAATTTTTGTAATTATTCTGCTTATTTTCACTTACAGGTGTCTTTTCACTATGCTGAGCTAAGATAAAAGCATAAAATAAACTATGTCATATGGACTTAAGCTCAAGAAGTTTTATGAATACAGCGGGAGTCTGGCCAAACAAGATAAGGGTGGCTAAGAGGCACAACAAGCCAGTGACTGGAGTAAAATTCCTAAGCCAGTCCTTGTGATTCTCACCCTTACCGCCCAACTGTCGCTCTCGTGGCGTTCACACAAAGGGCTGGGAATGGAAAATGTTTCTGGCAGGGAACTACAATTTTGGAAAAGAAGAACAGGGATGAGATTTACTATAATGTATTTTTATTTTTTTTTTTTAATGAAAGAACTGGGCCACTCCCACAACCCATATACTGTGTTGTTGTTGAAAGAAATTCGATGAGCCTTTGTTGGGGCAGAAATGGGTCTCCTCGGTTACTTATCAAACCTCCTATCTGACTACGCTTGGCCTTCTAGTGAGCTAAAAAGGAACACGAACCTTTGCCTTGTTGAAGTAAACACACTACAGGGAAAACTGTCAGCCCCTTTACATAACAATGAATTTCATTAATATTCATTAAATTAGCAACTGGGTAATTTATCTCACAATACAGTACTTTTAGTATCACAAGCTTATACTTTATTGAGAAATAACTCATCTGAAAAGGGACACCATTTCATGGTAGCACCAACAGCTATAACCCAGCGGCAGAGCTGTCTGATCATAGTACAAATGCCACAGCAGGGGAAAGGAAACTTCAACCTGCATTACCCCAGATTTATGTTCAGATGAGCTTAGGGTCAACCCCCCCCCCCACCTTTCAAACACACGTACTGTACTTACCATAAGAAGGAAGTGACGAAACACCACAGTGGCCAGTTTCTGCACCCAGCTGATCTGTTGACATTACAGTATTTGTCACTGTACATAGTTGTTTCAAGACAATAGTTCACAGGAAAACATAATATACCTCTTTTACCTTAACCTGGCCCAGACTCTCATCCTTTTGACTTGCTTTTGCAGCTTATTTTATGTAGCTCAGTGAAAAAAAAAAAAAAAAAAAAAAAAAAAAAAAAAAAGACAATGCCAAGGCTCCATACTCTTTCCATAAAACTTCTTTGTAAATAACATCATAATTTAGTGTTAATCTTTTGTTACAGCTCAGCATTCAAGACCAAGAGAGGACAGTTTTGGGCTAAGTAGGAGTAAAAGCAGTATATCATACAGTATGACAATGTACGATCAGGGATATAAGTATCTTCCTAAGGTTTGTCTAGCTCTCTGAGATGTTAATCCAATTAAAACTCTGATACTGTTCCCCTTGTTTTAAGTTATTTTCGGGCGGAATAGGGAATCATTTCAGTCCATGACTGAACACAGGATATTAAGGACTACCCGGAAACAGAAGCTATATTATATGCATGGTGTATACAGTTGCATAATTGCTGATGTGCATAAATCTACCTGGCAGTAAAAGAAAATGAATGCATACATTTTAATCTGCCACGGAAAGCATTAGCTTACAGAATAAACAGGGTAACTAATAAATACCGGTACTCAAAAACTACTGAACATCACAAACGAACATCAACCTGTAAAAGGATGTAGATAAGGAGGCCCACAGTCAAGATGATGACGCATGCCCTCGTAATGGAGGTCAGGCGTCGGCGGACCTGTGCCTTGTTGACAGCATCTACCAGTGGCTGTGTCACCTCCTCCCACTCATTGCCAGTCAACTGAAATGCAAGGTAAAAATCAGTCAACTGAAAAGCAAGGTAAAAATGGTTCTGCTAGAATTAAGGATGTGGATGGAGGATGTGTATCCTCAGAGTCCGAGACAGAATGCATGCAGACAAAGGTTATGGGCATTCAGGTAGACAGAGGCTCACCGGCAGAAAGCAGACAGCAACCATATGTTGCATGCAGGAAGGGTAAAACATAGTACATTAATCACTGTACTATCCGGACTCCCCACTTACCGGACATTGTGAGCCTGGACCTTCAAAAAAAAAAAAAAATCCCCCAAAAAATCTTAATTTTTCCCCACCAGTAATTTGAAATTGCCGTGCGGCACCAAACAGCTGTTTACACCACGGCCCCTTCACCCCTTCCTTCCACCCCCCTCCCCAATCAGGGTTGCCATTTGGTATTTTTCATTCCCAAATGTGGGCCAATTTGGTACTGAAAAGTTCGTTTGGTAGTGAATCAGCATGATCCATTACCAAACAGATTTTTCACATGTACCGGTATAAAGATATACTGTAGAGAATGGAGATGGTGGACCGTCTGCTTTCTTTGATTAATCTGCTAGCATACATAGTGCATACACAAACATGCTGCTGATTATAAGGAGAGTGATTATTTCCATTTGTACATATAATTAGTGAAGAATAAATGCATCCTTACGAATCTGGTAATGAAAATAGATGAGTTTGGTAATGAGGAGGAGCTCAGATCTGACAACCCTGCCCTCAGTTACTGCATAAACACTGTCGAGGGTGGATGTTCATCGCAATCAATGCCACACTTGCTCGTTTTTGTGAATAAACAATGAATAAACAGCAATACCTCGCCACTAGACCACATGGGAATTTATGGTGTTGTGCAGTGTTAAGAAATTAGAACTTAGAGTGCAAAGGATTAAGTGTGGAGTTCAAAGTGGCGATTGAAAGTGGTGTGGCGCAATTAGGAACAGAATGTGCAGTGTTAAACAATTATAACTCACAGTGCAAAGAATTAAGTGTAGCACAACACTGGATTACTGTACGTGCTTCAAGAGCATTTTCACCACTACCAGAGCCTACGAGGAGGCGGCCACAGATGTGCTGTAAGTACCCTGTACACTTAAATATTTTCCATAACCACTTCTAATTCCTCATTCTCTGGTTCCTTTTCATTTATTTCATGCTTTATGACCATTATTGGTGTGAACAGGGTCCTAAATAGGTTTAAATAGGTGCTATGCATATCTGGTTGGGAGTTATTTAGGTGGCTTTCAAAGCTAGGTTGGGTTAGGGTCCTTAAGTACCAGTCCAGGATGGCGCACTTTCCAGAATGCCTTTGGCTCTATTACATCGGAGAGTGGAGGGATTACCGTATTCAAACATTGCTACTACGAATAAAACCACTACTAGCTACTGCTAATAATAATAATAAAACAATACTACTACTACTACTACTGCTGCTGCTAATAATAATTAATAATAATAATAATAACAATAATAAAGTTAATCCCCATCCACTTTTGCCCTCCTAGGAGCTTAGGGTCCCAAGGTATGGTTAACGTCATCTGGAACATTTAGGGATAGGAGACGACCAAGTCACTGTTTATATAGGCTATAGCCAGGCATCTGTGGATCTAAATCCTCCGTCACTGGTTGTAAAATAAAGAAAGCGAGGGGGGATAATTAGCCTATGACTTGCTACAGCCTCAGGCTCATCTTGCCGTGAACCCATTGGACTGCAGACTCAAGCTGTCATTTTCTTGCAGCCCATCATCCTTCTTTGAGGTAATAAGGAGGAAGGTGAGAGATGTTTATATAAATGAGCTGTGGAACTGCCTGGTTATATCAATGTTACGACATGAGGGCACCCCTCTCCAGCACTGTGAAAATACCAAGTTACATATGGTACATCGGTAAATCCCTAGGTCACAATGGCATACATAATTGTCAAACTGTAATGACCCCATACATATTTTGTTGTTCTACAACTAGTGGCCAAGTGATAATGGGTTTCAATGTAACGATTTACGATAAAATCGGTATACGATAAGGAATGACCTGACATAACCCCATCGTAAAACAAGTAATGACTGTACTGTATGCCTTAGTAATGAGGTATGAGCAGAGCTGGTATCGTAACAACTGTGTCTTATGGGAGCACCAATATTTGTTTAATTCAGGTTAATAGCACATCATTTTTGATGACTTCTTTGCAGTAACGATCGTATTCTTTGCGGCATGGGATGTCTCTTAGTACCGGTACCTTTTCCTTGGCAGTTTATATTGATTAGTACACTAATATGCTCTTCTCCTATGCTGTTTATTTTTAGTACCATCACACTTTTCATCAGTAACATACAAGGGGATACTTGGGTGGAGAATAAACAGCTGAAGGTGCTACAACTCCCATTCACTTGAAAAATATGACTAAGTAGGTATAGCCACAAGCAAAAGTTTGCCAATACTTACTCTGCTGGCTGAGGAAATGAAGTATTAAATGGATTATTTTTATATGTTAACAGTATGAGGTACACAACATTTGAACACAGGAAGGTAGGACACTCTCTTGTTTGGGAAGGAATGAGGAAGCCTGATGGCAGAACACTGTTGGCAAAAAGGATTGTTGGTGAACTTTTGCTCAAGGACCCATTCACAAACCTATAAGCTGTCATAGTTCCACCCCCTTTTTTTTTTTGATGGGATTGCTGATTTTTCCCATGTCTTCTATTCCTTGAGAGAGAGTGTACAGAATCTTCCTGTGTGTCTAGTTCTTCCTATAAAAGCAAATAAAAATTACATTAGGGACACAATGGTAAATAGGTTCAACAACAGGGTACCTACATGAACGGTATTAACTTCCTCCCTGCCACTCCAACAACAGTGATGCAATGTGCAGAATAAACTGCTGAGGTAGAGGTGTTGGATAGTATCAGTTTTCAGCCCATATTCATTCCCGTGAATTTTATTATGTTCTACACACTCATCTCTTCAAGTTCATCAACATTTTCCTTATACCTCTGTTATATATATTTCCAAAGCCCCTTAGTACGACCCTTAAGGTACAGAATCTGGTGGCGCTTAGCTTAGAAGGTCGAGGATATGTGAATAATGAGGATACAAAGTGCTAGTTTAATGTGCAGGTTAAATCGCTGAGGAAAAGGTGTTCTCCAAAATACGACTCGGTGCTTTACGGTAGTAAACTGGTAGTGCTCGGGAGGTCGAGTACAGCCAGAGAGAGCTACGTAAACGGGGGGATACCTCGAATTGTAAATGTGCTGAACAAATCGCTCAGGAAGAGGGTTTTACGATATCCCAAAAGCAACTTAAAATATGACCAATGTAATGTACAGTAATCTAGAAATGACTGAGAGGTCGAGGACAACCTGTGTGGCAGCTACATGAACGGTATTAACTCACTCCTTGCCGCTCCAACAGCTCATACAGCGACATGATCTCCTCTTCCACCACCTCCATGTTGCTACCCTCCGACTCCGCTTTCCTCACGCGGGACTCTCTGGAGGATGGTGGCTGTGGATCTCCTCCCATAGCGTCAACAAATGACCGACACAAAGACACGATGCACGTACACAGCTCTCTACCTTCCCGTAACCTGACTCTGTCAACACTGCAAGATGAGGAAGGGATTCATTCAGCCACGGCGCTCTAGTTGCCAAGTACCTCCTCACGAATGCCGCTAAACTTGCCCTTTAAAGTTGGTAGAATGATGTTAGTTAAGAAAATCTCCACAAAATCATTAGAAAGGAGCTATACTCTTTGGAATATCGCTAAGACTTGCCAGAAATATATAGAACGTAGCTAAAGCCCTCGTATCTACACAGGTAAAATAATTAGCAAATAGAAAGTACTTTCCCTAAATCTAGCGAGAAAAGCGCTGAATGGGCAACACTACAGGGCACCCATTTTCCGCTGCCTGCCGTTGCCCAAACTTCATACGTCCCAATTTTTTATCCTCTGGTCTTGGTGACAGACCTTAGAAAAAAAATTGGTCTTAAGCATGCGATAATATTTTTCCAGTGAAATATACATGGCCATGAGAGCATAACTTTAAAAAAACTCACTACAAATATTATGATGTGCTTGTAAAATTAGTTACGTATTGATCAAAAGGCTAAATACTACGTCATCTTAGTAATTCCTGGATAACATAAGCCTAACCGTTATAGTTTAGGATGAGATATATTTTGGTAAACGAACCGTACGCCTGGCAGGGTTCAGTTGATGCAAGGCAAGATCAATGCGATTTTTTGCTGCCAGATGCTCAGAAAAGAGTACGTATGCATTGAAAACTAGCTGAGTATAATGGTTCTACAATAATACTGTACTCAACCTATCTCTCAGTCAAATTGGAGGAATGAGAGAATGAGAAAATACTGCGTGATGAAGCTAGGTCGAGCTACCATTGTGGTATTTTGCCCAGGCACGTACGCCCTGTCACCTTAATAAAGCGCTTATATTAACTCAGGCCTTTGTGACACTTCTCTAATAGAATCACTTAATGTGACCTAGAATAAAATAGCAGAGTTGTTCCGATCTTGAGAATTTATGGTGACTTAATATACTGATGCCTTTATGACATTACAAGATAAAATCTGGTATTAGCTGGGATCCAAATACTACCGGTGTTTATTTCTGAAAATACATGCCTGCAGGAAGTATATATTAAACGCTGCGATATGTAATCGCCCTAACTCACCTCCTACAGACCGTCTCAACTCTCATAGGGAATATCAATGAGAGCCGAACATTCATCAAGAGATTATACTGTACTGGGCAGTCAAGGTGGGGAAGTGAGAAGGGTCTGCTGAAATATTCGGCCTTAAAGGGGTGAACCAAAGATCAGCCGTATCAGCTCATTAGTTTTTAGGATCATTTTTTTTTTTTTTTTTTTTTTTTTGAGAGGGGTGGGGAGGCCTTGAGGTCTTTCAAGGTTGTTCAAATCCATTTACATCTACAGTATACAGATATCTTGTCATGCCTATGAAGTAGGATGACAGTCATTAACCCTCTCAGTATAATGGTTTTCGATATCTGAATTTGAAAGAGCAAGTACAAAAGCACCAGAGTAGATGCGAGGCCATCCTTCCCTGTCATTCTGCTCTCCATTCCTTCGCACATTTACCTCCTTTCCAAGTGGTAGGTGGTGGTGACCATCATCCACTTACTTGATGTAGTTCTATCTACTTCCTCCTTCACGTTTATCGTTCTTTTTTAGTGTCTGTGTTCCTCTCTTTCTGTTTCTTTTATCCTTTCTGTCACATTCCATTACTCATCATTCCACGTCAAGTGGTTCTACACTGAGCGACAATCCTAATGGCTTCTTGTAACTTAGGAAACCATTCGCAACAGTGGGTGGGGTTAACCATAAAACGAATTAACGGGGTGATGAGGAGCCTGCTATAGTACCCCTGCTAAACTGAGTGGAGAAACGCAAATGCAGCGTCCATCCAGACACGAAACTTTCACATTCTACCTCAAGGGAACATTGGTCCATTGCACGGAACCGCCCTGCAGAGGCAACAGCTTGCCTGCGGTTGATGGTTCGGCTTAGTCAAACAGTCCGAGAAGCTCAACAACAGCAACAACCACGTTTCAGTTACTGCAGCATAAATTATTGAGGGTGGTGTATGTGTGTATGATTGTGAATGTATGTATGTATGTGTGTGTGTGTGTGTGTGTGTGTGTGTGTGTGTGTGAGAGAGAGAGAGAGAGAGAGAGAGAGAGAGAATGGGGAAGGGATAGGGAAATACACAGTGTGAGAGATAGTGACAGACATTTGTAGACATAAAAAAGCAGGGAACGACAGAATGACAGTCAGCGACACAAGGACAGACGGAGTGACAAAATCAATGACAGATGGCAACCGAGATAGAAAGAGACAGACATACCGGCAAACAGCAGCTAGACAGACAAACGAACTGACAATTGTGACGTAAAAGAGATATAGTATCCGACTCTCCTTATTCTGCTCTTTTAACCTACAGATGGAAAATCAACAAATACCGTGGAGGATCGTGAGAGGAGAGGCAGGGGTTGTTGGCGTATATATTAATAAAAAATGTGGTAAGGTACAGTGATGACGTAGGCTACCATTCAGGACCGAACGGTAGGCACTTCACAGTTCACACCTCATCCTGAACCTCCCCCTCACCTCCTCCCCCTTTTCTCCTCATCTCACCTCTCTCTCGGACTCCCTCTCACACTCACCCTGATCTCTTACCTTTTAGAGATGAGGGTGAGAGGAAAGGAGATTCTCCTCTCCTCTCCTCTCTCACCCTCATCTCTTATCCCTTTACCCTCATTCATACTTCCCTCTCACTCTCCTTTCATCTCCCCCTCAGTCTTAGCTTTACCATCTCCCCCTCTCACCTCTACCTACTGTATACCTCTTCCCCCGTACCCTCACCTTCACTTCCTCTTCTACTTCATT
This sequence comes from Coenobita brevimanus, assembly GCF_032717465.1. NCBI lineage: Eukaryota > Metazoa > Arthropoda > Malacostraca > Decapoda > Coenobitidae > Coenobita > Coenobita brevimanus. Next base: position 91,709 of record NC_136967.1, read on the forward strand.
TTCAGCCTGACATTCATTTTTGTGTAATGTAACCGAGGACTATATAATCCCTCATTTACGATAACACGGAAGCACAGTTTACATTATCCTACACCACCAACTCCCTGACTTGATCAAGTAAAAAATGAAACATAAGGAACTTAGCTGTATGGCGGAGTAATTGTTTGCTGTGATGGTATTCCACCGAAGAAGAGGAAGACGTAACATCATTGCCTGTCACGAAGGTTCACTAAGGTAGATATGGAATTTTTCACTAAGGCCTAGCTTTCCTCTAAAATACAACACTCGACAATCAGATTTACATTTAGGCCCCCAATTCCAGTGCTGGTTGGACAGGAAAATAAGGAAAACACAACATACCCAAAGTCTGATCGGCCCGAGGGACGAGAACTTCCTCTCACCACTATTTGTAATCCACCACCCTTCATCCATCGTCATGTCAGAGTCTCAGACAGTCAGACTCAACATCAAGCACTCCCACTCCCGTCTTACAGTCTGCTAGCGAGCGTTTCGAAATATTTAAAGAGTTAAAACACTTATTCGAAACCAGATCGGCATAGGGTTTGTTTCTCAACCACTCTTCTCTCATGACATAATCTGTACCTTATTTTTGCAGTATCTAGACGATTTTACTCAGCTTTGGAAAGACTTTTCGAACTGGAGGGGGATATACAGAATTCATTATCTCCATAGCTACAGGTCTTCCCAAGGATGAATAAAATCGTCCGAGAGATGCAAGAATAAAATGGAATCGCGTCAAAAGTGTGAAAAGGTTAAAATATCTCAAGTTATATACAGGATGATTTGTAAGTATGAGTAGAGTTTCACCGGAAACTGACCTAGCGGTCTCTTACGTTTTGCGGGGACGACTCAGAATGCTGATGTGGACGTGGGTGTGACAGAAGCTGAAGGAAATGAATAAATGATAGAGATTAGATTTTGACGACGCTGACCCAGGAGCCTCCGTAACACAGTGTGTCTGTCTGTCTGTTTTTTGTCTATCTATCTGTCTGTCTGTCTGTCTGCTTGTCTGTCTGTCTGTCTCCCTTTTTCTCCACAATGTGAAGACGATAGAGATAAAAATCTAGACAACGAAAAAGGGGAAGACAATGAAAACGATGACGAAAACGATGACGAAGGCGAAGATCGGAAAGATTATTAAGGAATGCATGACGACAGCAACGACGAAGGCATAAACGATGACGATAAAGGAGATGATGAAGAAGACGAAGACGATGCCGAAGATAGTAATTTCCTTCCCCAGTAAGTCTGGGTCGCAGTGCCAGTCTGTCTCTATGGGAGGGACTGATGCTGGGTCCTGTGAAGTGCCACCAGGACGTGGACACAATGGACCAACTCATGCCGGATATCATGAGCACGGCCTTACTCGACGTGCTCAGTGAGAAACACCTGTGCGCAGCGGTGGATTTTGAAGATGTGAGTGAGTTGTTGGTGTTAATAGTGCTGTTAATTTAATGATAAAGCTGGTGTTAATGGTATGTTAATGTTTGTGTTAATATTAGTATCGGCGTTTTGTTATTCGACTTTCTCAAGGACTGTCTCCTTTGGGCACCGGCAGACTCTGATGTGAGTTGTTGGTGTTCATGTTGGTGTCCTTGATATGTTAATGTTGGTGTCTGGTGTTACTACTGCCCTCAGTGTTTTGTTATTCAAGGTCCTCAGCGAGAAGCATCCCTACATGCCTGCAGAATCTGAAGATGTGAGTTGTTGGTAATGTCGTGGTTTCATGCAGAAACATAGGGCTCCATGTAATGTACATTTTCTTTCGACACCATCATCACTGTTTTCGGTTTTACGGCTGTCTTCCATGTAGTATGAGTTAGGAGGGTTCACATAATAGCACTCCTTTACCTTGTTCTGTTCTGAGTTAGATCTCTAATAATACCTCTGTTGGGCATTATTCCCCCTAGACCGCCACCTAAAACAGACAGACAGACAGACAGACAGACAGACACACACACACACACACACACACACACACACACACTCTCTCTCTCTCTCTCTCTCTCTGTTTCAAACCCTGCCTAAATCTTTCTCTCTCTTTCACAGGTGGGCAAGTCAGTGGTGCTAGATACTGATGAGAGAACAGGTAGAGTGAAAGTGGTCGGACTGGGTGGGTTTGCCAGCGCGGCCACCACCACTCCTGTCGTATACACACTCGTCCAACCACACCGACTTTGGGTCGAGGTCGTGCTCAAAAAGTTCCTCGATACTGTGACTACAAGTTAGACTTTTTTTTTTTCTAATGGAAAGAAAAAAAGAACCAAAGGCTAGGACAAATACACACTCCTAAAGAGCCAAAGGTTAAGATAAATACACACTCTTACAGTCTCACCTACTCTGGGTCGAGGCTGTGTTTAAATAGTTCCTCGACGCTACGACCACAAGTTAGATGTTAAAGTCTAGGAGAAAGTATGGAAGATGAAAGAAAACAGATATGCACTCATACATACAGAAGCCCTTTGGTTTAGATCCTGCTCAAAAATTTTCTCAAAGCTATAACCACAAGGAAGATGTTAGATTATCAGAATGCGAAAGAAATTCAAGAAAATGAAGAACTTTATTACGGTACGTATAGTTAAAGTACGAATATGTACTAGGGGGAAAATACCTCAGCGAATTTTTACTAACCTTTGGTCTAGCCACTTACATAAAAAGAATATGTAACTGCTTACTTGTGTTTCTTACTGGGAATAAATGTGGGCATTTAGGATTTATCATAGTTTACCAATAAATGCCTACTCTCGGGTCCCCACACTCCCATTGGGCAAAAAGGAATTTGGTGCTAACAAACCAATATTTTTTTTTATTTTTTCGTACACCTTCATAGATTACAGCTGCCTTGATTTTATACTCCCGTTTTTAACTGTATAACAAATTTACTAGTCCAGAGTAAAGAAACATGCGTTCCTTCACTACGAAGATGAAATATTCCATCAAATTACAAAGTGAAAGAGTTGAAAAGCTCTCTCAGGTTCCTCTGATTCATTCTCAGCTGGACAAAATCACCAGAAGTTGCAATAGAATACTAGTTCTTCCGATCATGTGAACATCAGTAAGGAGGGATTGGTATAAACTGGGTTAAGTTGGCTCGCTGGTAATAGTTCTTGGAGAAAAGATAGTCCCCCAAAGGTGTTTGGATATCCGGGTAGAGGACAGTACCCCCTGCCAAATATCCGGTCCAAAATCCGAAGCTCCCCAGGGTCAACACCGTATGGTTACATTCCACCAGCACCGCCATGTCAAGCTCACGGGGCTGGCCTGTAAGAATACATTCATATATATATATATATATATATATATATATATATATATATATATATATATATATATATATATATATATATATAAAAACTCTGCCACGCCTAAAATAACTGGACCTAACCTAATCTAACCTGTCCTGTAAGTAAAAGACATCAAGTCAGATGTAGCGGCTTTGTTGGAATGTATTGTACAATCAAGAATTGAATTACACTCTTCCACGATTCACACCCTATCAGACCTGCCCTTACTCCCTAACACTAACTTCATCCGTAACTATAATTCTGATTTGGAACAGACTATAGTTACAGGTGACGGACAGAGTGTGGGCATGTGTGAAAGGGTGAGTTGTAAATGAGTGTAATCTGGAACAAAAGATAACTCCCACTGTTTTTCTGCAGGTATCAATGGTTTAGTCAGTGTCTTGTAACTATCGGCCGTATTTTGTCACAGAAGGCTTCGCAGCACCTCTTTCTTTTGTGCGTTGCACCTTAATTTTTCTTCGTTTGCTATGCATATTGTCTGAATATCGACATTTCAATAAATACAAGAGGATGCTGAGGTGCAACGTGAAGAATACATCGGCAAGGGAATAGTGTTATAATTCTCCAGGGCCAACTAGAAATACTGGCCCGTGACAGAGCCTATAAGCATACTAAAAACATGTGACATTATCTGAACTAAACTACCAAGTAGGTATCTAACAGCCAGAGTATAAACAAAGAAAGAAGAAAAGGAAAAGAAATTCACCTGGGGCAAACACGACATCAGCCTCCTCCTCGACTAGCTTAATGGCGTAATCCAGATCTTCCGAGGCGACGACGAAGACGACCCTGGGAAAACGACTACGGTAGAATTGGAAGGCGCGCTGGATATACTGACGACCAGGCGAGGGCAGACGGTACCTCATCTGTAGGGGTATAGTTCTGATGTAGTTTTTGTGACCACTTGGACCAGGTTTTCTTCCTTTGGCAACTGATTATTTGAAGTACAATGGCAGAGGAAGACAAAACTACGGCTCTAAAGTACATCCTTTCCGAAGCATTTCTTTAATCCGGTAAATAAATATATTTCATTACCATTATATAAGAATGAATTTACATTATGTGCGCTTGACTGCAGAAAAGACTGTCTATCTGTCTGTCTATCCCAATTAGGTGACTGGAAAATATTCGTACTGTAGGTGGCATAAGAGGATTCGTGGCACCAAATTCAGAACGTTTTACTTTACATAGTACATTTTAGGATCCTTTTTGTATGTTATTTATGCCGTTTCCATATCGGCACAGTTTGCATCAATAACATACAAGAGGATATTGCGGTGTACTGTTCAGAATAAATCACTAAAAAAAAAGAGGCATTATGAAATCTCCAAAGCCACTTAAAATACGAAACTGACAGTCGAATTCTTAGTGGCATCAGAGATCAGGTAGCAACTCCTTAGCGATTTATTCTGTATGATACAGAGGGAAACCTTTTCTGTAGTAAAATATATATCACTAACATAAAGGAGAATATCAAGACGTAAGGCGCATAATAAATCGCTATGAAAGAGGTGTTACGATCTGGAGTAACTTACCTTAAATGCCTCTACAAGGTCGGTTCCTCTTATGTGTACCCCGATGAGAGTAGGAGGGCTGGGTAGTGTGGCAGTCACGCCGTGTAGATATTCCTGGGCCTGTACACACACACACACACACACACACACACACACACACACACACACACACACACACACACACACACAAAGTTGCTTGTTTAGTTTTTTTTTTTTTTAACAATTGATAGTGGATTTCTAGGATGGACGTAAGCAAATAGTGTACAGTGTGTAGCAGTAGATATATTCGTACAGTAACTCATTAGAGTGAAGCTACAATTTTCATTACACCACCACCACCACCACCACTACTACTACTACTACTACTACTATATTATTATTATTATTATTGGTTAAGTCATATTGATGGATTCAGTTATAATCATTTACGTTATTAGATTGGACTAAGTTAATATGCCTTTATATGCTTGCATAAGTCGGTACCCTTTCAATTCTACCCATGACATATATTGGCTCTGACACACACAAATATAGCAATTGCAACATTTCAACTTTCATATTGATCATACTTCCTTTAGACCTCCCTTCTCTAACCGTACGTCTCCAGCATGGGAAGGGTTAACTCTGGCTGTCAGTTTCTTCAATGAAGACCCAGTTCTACACTGTACTTGATACCGTCCCTGCACAACTGAGACCTTACCTCCTGACGTAGCTTCCGGCTGAAGGTGAATTCCCGCACCAGGTCGTCCCTAAAAGCATTGAAGATCTGCATTTCGATGGGGTAGCCTGGGAAGCGAATTAGATGACAATTTTTTGTATGCGTTTAAATACCCTTTTTACACTGTTACGAATTTATAACAGAACCCAAAGTTTGTTAACTATTCTACTGCATCTATTTCACGCTTTAGGTATGTCTATCATTTTCTCCTCTACTGCATCTTACCAGAGAGAATAATCTATTGGTAGAGATTCATAATGTCCCTGTCTCAGCCAAGGGAGGTTTACCAGCAATGGAAAAGGAAGCATTAGAAGAAACTATTTTCACACAGGATAACAATAGAGGATCTCAGAAGTAACTAAGTTGATAGTTACATCGTCTAGGCATTACGCTGGTGCTAGAGAGGGACGCCTTCCGGCAGTGACACCGATATAACCAGGCGGCTGCCTGATTATACCAACATCCCTCAATTCTCTCCCTATTCTCCCAAAGGACGATGGTGGCCTGCAGGAGAAAAAAACTTCTGCATATAGCTCACCGGGTTCATGTTCAGATAAACCTGGAGCCACAGCATCAACAATATTAGGCAGCTAAGTGTGCCTACAAGTATGCATTTAAATAAGGGTGTATGTGTTTAGGTATATATATATATATATATATATATATATATATATATATATATATATATATATATATGTGTGTGTGTGTGTGTGTGTGTGTGTGTGTGTGTGTGTGTGTGTGTTCACCTACCGTCCGCTACAATAGCCCTGGCACCCTTTAGTCCGGCGGCGGCCTCCTGAAGAGGGGTGTAATCCGTAATGTTGTGGGAGCCCTGGCCAACGTACAGCCACGAACCACCCACGAATTTCACTGTCCGTAGCAGAGGGAGAGAGAGCGAATATGTTATTGTAAATAGTCATCATCATCACCACCCTTACCATCACCACCACCACCAACACCGCTACCATCAACGTAGTCAGGAAAAATACACACACACACACACACACACACACACACACACACACACACACACACACACACACACACACACACACACACACACACACACACACACACACACACACACTCTATATTCACTGTTCATAGAAGAAGAAGAGAGTGAAACTGTAGTTGTAAGTCGTCGTCAAAATCATTTTATTAAGATGAAAGTGAAGAGTAAAAGTCTGAGTATGTCAATACTGTTATCATTAATCTTAGCAATAAGAAACAAGTCTAGTATTCTACTGTACTCCAACAAACGCCATATTCTTTTACCATGCTGAGAGTGATGCATATGAGCCTGTGCATAGCATGACCAAAATGGCTTACCAGGGAGCAGAGTCATCGTGAGGTGAGGGAAGATGGGTCGAAGCATGTCATTCACCTCTTTCTCCATGAACACCGTCGTCTGTGGCATGGAAGGTGGTTGTAGTGAGGTGAGGTGAGGTGAAGACACATAATTTTCATTTCAAGAATCTGATGTTTTGGTAAAGTATCCAATGAGTAATTACTGTGTGCATATCATCATCATCATCATCATAATCATAATCGAAGTTGCCATTAAATAATCTCAGGCTTTCCATTATCTGACAGTGCCCATGTGGAGAGACTGGAATGAGAAATAGACTAGGAGAGCATTATGAGAATGAAGTGGAGAGGGACAGTTGGAGTGGTGGACCGTGGACGTAGTGGAGGGATGGGGTGGAAAAGTGTGAGGATGGTGTGAAGTGGAGAGTGGGCTGCCTGATGACAGTGGACAGGGAGACATGGAGACGATTTGCTTGTGGCCACTCCTGCCAGGATTGAAGCATTTGGCTATACACTGTAGAGGAAGATGCTCTTCTCCAAGAAGAGGCTACTTCCACTAAAATATGGCCCAATAATGTGGACTTATGGCGTAGACCTAGCCGACGGAGTCGAGAGAGGCAAAGCTGCGTATAACGTTGCCCAGTCGCCCCAGGGACCTGAATACTTTGTATCACCATCATCATCATCGTCATCATCATTGTTATTATCCCGACCTCTACTTCCTACGCAAAGATGAGGTAACGTGATGGAAGGAAAACTGTCAGCACTATGTACAGTTGAGTGGTCAACACTCATTCACTCATCATTCAAGCCCTCTGAATGCTGACTCCACCTCACAGGCAAAAACATATAGCTAAGGAAGAGCTGTTAAAAAATTTCGTTAGCTACTTACGCCGTAGACTTTTCCAACGGAGTACACAGAAGCGTACTCTCCCATAACGTTGCCCAATCGGCCCATGGGTCTGAAGGTAATAACGGGTTTGGGGTGTCCGTGCCAGGTGCTCGTATGGACAATACGTGCTTCTGGGGGCACGACCAGCACAGGCGCACATAAGCGGCCTATCGGGGGCAGCTCCTGTGGTACGGAAGGGGAAGAAGAAAGGTGTCATATTTCTGTTACCTTTACCTTGGCCTATAGCTTCATCCTTTTGCAGCATATTTCCTGTACCTCATTGGCAGAATGAGACAGTGCTACAAGTCTACTTCTTTTCCTTAGAACTTCCTCGTGACTAATATCTTAATTATTTTAGTGTTAATCTCTTGTTACATCTCAGAATTCGAGATGAAGAGATGGCAATTTTAGGACATGTAGGAGTAAAAAGACTATCGTGGAACTGGAGGTTATTGTTGATGTTAATGGGATTGTGTTGATGTGGATGTGTTGGACAGTGTTAGAAGTACCTTGAGTGGTTTGGCCATGTGGAGC
>NC_136967.1:105000-147500 GCF_032717465.1 Coenobita brevimanus
TCAGTGCCATTGCGTGAAGGCGTCCTCCCCAGCACTAATCCCCGTTCTAATTGGCTTACAAGCTATCTCAGTTATCCCTTCAGCTGCCACATTTGACCTAGGCATTATATTTCAGCTACCGCCGTACTATTTTACCCACCTCTTGCAGCGAGTGGGTTAACCTCCTTTAGTCTGGATATGTGTTATTAATTTTCGCTACCTCCAGACTGTTTTATAGAGCTTTGGGGAAACCTCTTGCAGTGAAGGGGTTAATCAAGGCTGCATCTAACATCTCTAGTAAAAAAAAAAAGAAAGAAAGAAAAAAAAAAGCTTTCCTGTGCTGAATGTAACCGTCTGGCAGTAGCAATAACGAGAGAAGACGTCATCTGTCTGAAGAGGTCAATAACATCCTCAGTAACAACTACCCCACAATCACAACCCTACGAACTACTCTGCAATCACCAGAAAAAGTTCGCCGACAATCCCCTTCCAGCACTGTGTCCTTGCCTGCCTTGTTTCTCATTCCATCCCAAACGACCCCGAGAGTATCCTTCCATCTCGTGCTTTGTGTGTGTGTATGAGAGAGAGAGAGAGAGAGAGAGAGAGAGGGAGGGTGTGTGTGTGTGTGTGTGTGTGTGTGTGTGTGTGTGTGTGTGTGTGTGTGTGTGTGTGTGCTCAATAATGCTATCACGTTGAGTGTGGGTGTGCGTGTGCGTTAGTGCTTAATAATGCTATCACACAAATAATCTTAATGTAAGGTTTTTAACACTTCTCACTTCAACGAACTATGTAATCGACGTGAGCATACAAGACTCAGGGTTTCGTCCAAAGTCTAGACTCTTATAGTACAGCAACACTAAATCTGCTTTGTTTCATCTTGTTTGTCACACAGTGCTCTCATACCAGCTCTTATCTTAGAGTATTTTCCTTCCCTTTTATACTTTTCATTGTCCACTGGTTTGCCTCCTCCTCCACATTTCTTATTCACCAAGCACTAAGGAAGTAAACAAGTAAGTGTCAGCGAACTACAGATCGTGACTGTGCCCCACTAGACAATCTACTTTAAGGCTATTGTTACGGGTGGCATAAGAGGTTGCGTAACACCCCTTCCTTAGAGGCTTATTTTGCTAATTACAACTTATTAACCTCTTGTACATTAATTATTTCTTTGTTTTTTGACTGATACAGACTGCATACACTAATACAAGGAAATGCAGTCACGGGCAAAAATACGCCTATTATTTCACTGGGTCTACTTCGCAGGAATGGCATGTCCCCAACTTTCATCCCTAACTAATCTTATCGGAAAGTATCATCTGTAACCAAAGAAACATACTGTCTCCCTTATATTAGGAATATTACCCATCAGAAGAAAGTGACAAGTACAAAAGTGAAATATTGGGAAAATTTTTGTCCCCGACTATGTTAAAGCACCAGATACAGAGAATAATTCTGTAAGGAAGGGATGTTTCTGAGAATACGTGAAGATTTCGTGAAACTTTATGAACAATACGTGGAGATTTCATGACACATTTCCCTTTTCAATTTATCCTGCACATTACATCCTAATAATTTCTTTTATGACACTGATATAACCTTAGTGGATATTAAAAAGGCATAAACAACATACGATGAAATATTAACAAGCAGTAGACCGAATAAATCGGCAGGTTAGAGGTGTTGTGTAATTTCCAAATCTACTTAGAATATCGGCGTAAGTTCGTACTATCCTCTGAATCCAAGAGGAAAAGTGAGAGATTTCGGTCTACAAAATAAATCACAAAGGAAGAGGTGTTACGCAATCTCTAGAGGGCTCCGTGGTAGCCTATAGAATAAATCGCAAAGGAAGAGGTGTTACGAAATCTCTAGGTCCGTATTATCCTCTGTATCCACGAAGAGAAGTGAGAGATGTTTGTATACACTCCCGGTAGATTTTGTCTGGCGCATCCAATCCCCCAGCTCACCAGGCCTATAAGATGTCGCCGACCGTCGTGTTGGAGGGTGAGCGGGCTGCCAGAGTCACCCTGCAAGGTTGGGAAAGGTTAGATTGGGTTGTAGTGATGTTAGGTGGGGTTAGGTTAGGTTTTGGTGAGGTTAGATGGGGTTTTAGTGATGCTAGATTAGGTCTATCAGATGCTGCCGACCATCGTGCTGGAGAGTTAGCGAGCTGCCACAGTTGCCATGCAAGGATAGAAAGGGTTAGATTGAATTCTTGTGGGGTTGGGTGAGGTTAGATGGAGCTTTAGTGTTGTTAGATGGGGTGGATGAGGCCTATTTGATGAAGCCGACGCTCGTGTTAGAGAGTTAGCTGGCCTCCGTAGTCGCCCTGCAAGGTTAGAAAGGGTTAGATTGGATTCTGGTGAGGTTGGATGGGGTTACGGTGAAGTTGGGTGGAGTTTAAGTATATACGATGGAGTTAGGTGGCGTTAGATGAAGCTCTGGTGATGTTAGGTGAGATTGGCTTGAATAGGTAAGATTAAATTAAGGTGAGATTTCCGAAGTCGCCCTGCAAGTTAAGAAGTGTTAGACTTGGTTTTGGTGATGTCATATGGGGTTTTGCTGGAGCTAGTGAGGTTTTGGTGCGGTTAAATAAGGTGTGGTGGGGTTATTTTCAGTTTTAATGTGCTTAGATGGATAAATAATGAAATTAGGTGATGTTAGATGAGGTTAAAGAGGTGATAGGTGTTGACAGTGATGAGCAAGTTTAACTGGGTTTTGATGACGTTAGATCAGGTTTTAGTGACCCTGGGTATCAGGTTCTGTTAAGCTGAGGTGAGGTTGGTTGCACAGGGTTGTGAGTTCAGATGAAGCTATGGCTAGGTCAGATGGTGAGGCTAGATGAGTTATTGTTTGGTTGGATGGACCTACGGCGAGATTACAGGAAGACTGGGTGCAGCGTGGTGAGGTTAGTGACGGGTTTAGTGAGGGATGGGACGTAATGGGATAATAGGCAGAATGAAAAAGAATGAAAAATGTGTTCAGCTGTTATATAGCTAGAAGAGTGACTGAAAAATAAATATAAATATCTTCTTGGGAAAGCAGTAAATACATCCACTATTGAACTCAAGATTATGTTCAACCTTTCACTCCGATGTCGTATTTTCCATTTTGTTCTCGCAGTTTCAAAACGATTATATTCATGTTAAGATTGACTTTTCGAACTGCACTTACTAGATATAGCCTTCATTAGATTTTTCCCCTTAGGGGTATTCCTGAGCTGAATGAAGTTGCCTGGTAGCTGCAAGAATAAGATAGAAATTTCGTCATCGTTGTGAAGGGGTCAGATGTTACAACTCAACTCACATACAATACTGATCTTCGTGCATACATCAGAAGTTTACAGTGGTTAGTACAGAAAACTCAATGAAAAGTTTAATAAAATTAATTCGTTCAGTACAATTGTCCATTTTAATCTGGATTCTGCTTGTATTAGCCACACGAATTTTTCAGCTTTGGAGAGCTACTTCTGAGTAGTGTCCAAGGCTGCAAAATCATTTAGTGATAGTATGATAAAAAAATAAAAAAAGGCGTCACGGTACTGCAGGGGCATTGAGCAATCCCAATACACGAAAGTCAGTGTCCGAAAACTATACAAATTAGTTTGTAAACCATATTTACATGATATAGGCACCTAAAAGTTTGCAAGTACTGTTCGAATTGGTCCACTCAGCCCTTAAACTTTGGAAATAGTCCCTTTTTAAAGTGTTTGCTTATCAAAATTCTGAAATAATTGAAGGTGCAACATAAAATGCTTTTATTTCATACTAGTGTAAGCATGTGTGGGGTATGTTAATAAACTTTCAGCTTGTATAAAATTGCAGTCGTACTAATGTTGGGGATTTGAATACAGTTAAGGAACCTGAATTTCTATTTATGTAAGCCGAAGTTTAAGGGTTAAGCCATTAGTCACAAAGTGTGCCGCATTTTCTCCTGTTCTGGAAATTTTGCAGCACATTTTCCTCAGCAATCTATTTTGCCCATTACACCTTAATGGCCTCTTATTAATTACTGATGCAAATAAAGGCGAACAAAAAGATATGTAATGGAATACAAGAGAATAATAAGGTGTAATATGGAAGATAATTAGCTACGAGGAAGTGCTTCGAAGTGTCCGTACCGCCAAGAAACAGTTGTATGTATAATTAGCCCGTATGCTTAAAACCTGAAATGGGGAGGAGAAAGCAAACACTGAATAATGACAACAGTTACTGGGCCAAGCGATGAAGGATAATGTGCCTGGTCTCTCTATAAGTATGTTGGCTGCTCCCTGTACTGTGTGATGCGGTGCTTGAGAGGGATGCCTTCACATTATGGCATCATTATAACCACTAGCGACCCTTCTCTCCCCCTCTGTCCCTCGAAAAAGGACGGTGGATTTGGAGAAGAGATACTTCAGCATGCAGTCCACAGGCTTCAGATTCAGATGAGCCTGGGGTCACAACAACAACAACAACAACATGGAATGCAGGCTGAGTAACACTAATAACCATATGGGTTCCATGAACGACAGTAAAAAATTGGTGGCTTTCCTTCCCCATCTCCATCTAAGTTTTAAGCATAAGGCTAATAGTCTCGAAAGTTACTTGCAGTGGTACAGGAAGTGAAAGATATATACACAAGAGGTGGAAGAGTGAGGTCGTGGTTATAAGATAACGTCAAATCACGTCGATGCTGCGTGAGGTAAGGGGCCCGTATTCTAAGTGACTTTGGAGATCTCTAACACCTCTTCCTTAGCAATTTATCTTTCATAGTACACCTCAAAATCTTCTTGAATGCTATTAATGCTATGTCGACAAAGAATCGATATAGATAGCACAAAAGAGAAAATTGAGGTGTTAACATGCAAAAAAATCGCTAAAGAAGAGTTAGATTCTATAAGCCTCCTATGCCACTTACAATACAGCCCAGAAGTGTCTCAGGACTTGATTTTGTCCTGTATCCACTTGGTGTACATGGTAACGTTGGTGTAGACGCCAGGCAGTTTGGATCTCCCGCAGGCGATACCCCACGACACAAGTCCAACCAGCTGGGCCTTCCCGTCCTTTGTCACAGTCATGGGTCCGCCTGAGTCTCCCTGCAAGGCCGGGGGTTGAAGCGGCGAAGGAATGAGGTGAAGAGGAAAGAAGGATAAAAGATAGAGGAAAGATGAGTGAAATGCTGAGGAATCAAGTGAAAGACAGAGAAAAGGAGTGAAAGATTGAGGAAGGAAGGGCTGTGGCGTAACCATGTGGGGTACTGGGGGCTTCGGGTCCCGGAGTCGGATCCTTGGCTCCCACCACTGGCTTCCCATATGAAATTTTCAATTATTCAATGTATGCAAACTGTGCGTCAGTGGGTTCGCTCAGAATAGGGCTTGGCCCTACCTTTGTGGAGACCTGGCTACGCCACTGATGAAGAGTGAGTGGCAGAAGGAGGAAGGCAAGAGGCAGAGGAAAGAAGAGAGAAGGGTGTACGGCAAGATACGGCGGAGCTAAAGGTAAAGGAAAAAAGGAGTGAAAAGTTTAAAAAAGGAGGATGAAAGACAGGAAAGACGGCAAGCGGCAGATGGAAGAAGGGTGAGAGAGAGATGCAAGAGCTTGCGTCTATGAATATATCGGAACAAGTCAAGAGGGTCAAGATCTAGTTATACTGGTATAGTCATCATCTTCATCCTTCTAACTCAGTTTCTCACGTTTACAAGACATTCATCAAGGGATAATGGATGAGGTTATTAAGCCCTGTCAGGTATATTGTGGATACAGATGTTAACAGAAGTGGTTGGCTGCTAGTGAGAGGCAAATGGAGACATGGGAGTCGAGTGTTTACAGAAACAGTTTGTTGCCCGAAAGAACGTGAGTTTGTTCCCACGTCAGGGCAAGGAACCGTTTGTTGTCTTGATTGCTGATAAAACAGTTTTGCTGATCTTTTGCAAGACCCATCGACATATCATAAAATCACTCTCGCCAATGGTATCGCTGCAGTCTGGAATGAGACAACCCTGGCACGCACTGTGTAATCAATATGGACCGTGGGTGCTAATGCCACACTAGGGGTATGTCAAGCTATGTGGTTCGTAGGAGAATTGTTGGGCCTTAGAGAATGGGCTATGAAGTCGATGCCCAGAGTCGGACACATTAAAAAAAATATTACACATTCATTGAAGCCAGAGCAAATAGTTTACAGCTTAGTGCCATATTTACATTATTATTTTTTTTTTTACAGTTTATGATAAGTTAAGCTTTGAAGCACTATAGCGTTATGAAAAATTTGTGAGTGAATTATAGGTTTCTAAGAAAAGTGCAATGTGTGGGGAGTTAGAATGTGTATACATTAAAATCACGCATGAAGAATGAGTGGGAGAGGGAACACACGAGTTTCATGGTGAACAAACCAGATTTTGAAGAGGACAGCTGAAATGAAGCACACACAAACCCAAAGAAGATAATGTAACAAAGTATTTCAAGACGGTCTACATAGAGAGTGTCCCGTGAAATGTGTAAGAGATTTTAGGAGGTTAGTCATGGGCTAATTTGATTTAAAAGAAAAGCTTCATCAACATGGGTCTAATTCTCAACCTTTATAAAGCTATAATTATTAAACGTATGGATGAATTACGAGGGGATACCATTTTCGCCCAAAAGGTCATCAGCAATTGGAGCTCGGTAATGTTTGAAAATTAGCCCTATGTTATTATAGCATAGAAAAGCCAAAATTAGCCCAAAAATAACTTCCTGGAGTCTCCTACATATTTCCCGCCGCACTCTGTATGTGTAATCAATGATATAGTCAGCAAAAGTCACAGTCTAATCAATGATATAGTCAGCAAAAGTCACATAATAGTTACTTGTCTCCCTAAATGTCTACTGAAGAAACTGATGATAATAAAGTTTACAGGGACTTATATAAAACAATAAACAATATTGGAACTCTAGGGTGGATATGAAAGAAAATGAGCTGGATGATGCAAAACATTACTCGAAGATTTTTTTTTTTTTTAGTCATGGACTGTACTTTTCTATATTAGGCAACATTAATTTTCTAGCTATTTTTTTTTCTTATATTAGGGCAAAATAACTGTTTTAAATCTCACTCTGTTGAACGTTAGCACATTCCGTACAAACTGCGCCCAACCCAAGAAAAAAAAATGTGAACTGTATATGCTAAGAGTCTGTAAGCTTTTCCGTAAATGCCTTGAAGCAGGTAAGAGTTGTCATCAGTGTTACTTAAGCTATTTACAATATTGCTGTGCAGTTATTTTTAAGTTATATATACAGGTATCTTAACAGGAACTAAACTTACCTCTATATTGTCCAGGTTAGAGTAAAATAGAAAGTGCAGTTAATGAGTTAAGGTTCATTTGTTTTTATGATGATACAGTCATTTAATCATCGATATCTATCCATCTGTCTATCTATATTTACCAGTCTACCTATCTGTCTACTATCAATAAATCTATCTATATCTATTTATCTTTCATCTTCTGTATTTATGTATGTATGTATATAGGCATGTATGTATCTATCTACCTATCTATTTGTCTGTCTGTCTACATGTCTGTCTTTCTAGTTGTCTGTCTTTTTAACTCTCCGTCAGGTACTCACAGATAATTATAATTACAATACTTCATATCAGTAACCTTTGCCCCATTTATGTGCCAGACATCAATACCATCTCATATTTACTATCTATCTATCTATATACCTAGGCTGCTTCCCCCAAGGAAAGGGAGGTAGCCGAGACAGGACGACACACTCCCCATTTACTCATCCATTCAAACACATTCATTCGCATCTTAGCCCCAAAGGGGAGAACGGACAGATCCTCACCGCACCACACCGCACAAGGGTCAACTGCGCAATGCAATCAGTGACATCCGCAGCAGGGCCCGATAGCAGAACTGGTTTACCCCTGCCACATCATAACAGACCCATCCCCTTACCCGCACCTGACCTGACTAGCTGATCAGACCAAATGCGGGAGAATATCCCCTCAGGGCTGCGTCATCACTCATATAACCTTATTTGATCCAACGGTTTAATCTTGCATGCTTTAATAATCTACTGCTGGTTAACTACCCTACCTACTCTACACCTTTTGCACCAACCTGCACTCACCAGTACCTACCATCTCTCACCAACACCCAGCTACACCCGCCTGCCCCCTCGTACACCTATCTGCACTCACCTGCATCCTCCTACACTCACTCACACTCACCCATTCCATCTTATACCCACCTATGCCCACTAACACCTTCCTATAACACCTGCACACACCCACACTCACCTACACGCACTTACTGACACTCACACTCACCTACACCCACCTACACCAGTCTGCACCAGCTTATATCTATCCACACCTACCCATACCCACCCACACCAGCATTCACTCACATCCACTTACACCCAGTTACACTCGAATACACCCACCCACACCCACCTACACCCAACTCACACATACCTTCACCCTCCCACCCACACCCACCTACACCCAACTCACACATACCTTCACCCTCCCACCCACACCCACCTACACCCAACTCACACATACCTTCACCCTCCCACCCACACCCACACTTACCTGGCAGCTGTCTTTGCCTCCGTCTTTGTACCCGGCACAAATAAATACGTCGTGGATAATCTCCCTTCTCCCAGCCTCCTTAAACCAGGATTGGCATTCGTTGTTCCTTAATACCTGCACGTCCACCTCTTGGAGAATCTCGGGGGTTTGAGATACACCTGAGGAGAGAGTGGTGGTGAGCGGGAACAACAAGAATAAAGATCAATTACAAAGATGAAAATAAGATCTAAGCTGTAAATCGGATCCAATACTGTTACTCATTTTCTCTTATCATGCCGAGTAAATAGAAACAGAATAAATATACTACTTAGCTCACATCCTGCTCAGAGAAACATATAAGAAATATGTGTTTTATGAATATCTATCTTTTCATCCACCTACCCACCCATTCATCCATTCATCTATCTGTCTCGATCGACCCATCACTCCTCACCGTGTCTCAGTCGGCCCCATCCTGTCACAGTAGCGTACTCCCCGATGAAGCTCTGATCCTGCTCAGGGAGGCAGACTGGGATGATATGCTCTCTGAATACCACCTTCCTGTTCACCTTCACCAGCGCCAAGTCGTTCTGAAAGTCGGCTGCTTGGTAATTCGGATGGACTTCCTTTCTGGCTACTTCGTAATCCTCGTGCGGAAGTTTTTCGTTCTGTTGTCTCACGTTCCACTCTCCTAGACGGACCTTCATGTTCCCGATGGGCGTTCTGAAAGGGGAAAAAAATGTTTTGATGTTTGGCAATGTTCTGAGAGAGGTGATGAGAAAATCGTTGAGAAAACACACCTCACTGATTGTTCTCAAATCGAATCCCTGTATTATTGCCTTACCATCAAACGTTCCTTAAAGTTTGGCGTAAATCGGACAATAATTGGTTAATCTAACATTGGCATGTGAATTTGACCTTTGACCAATTGTTAGAAAAAAAAAAGGCCATGTTCTGGGAAGATCCTCAACCATTCCACTGCCTTTGGTCTATATCACATACAGACACAGACACGTCGAGTAAAACATTACTCAGCTCCCTGTCCGCGAGCATGGGTGTAAGTATATGTAATGCAGCACACAGAAGGCCTGGAAAAAAAAAACTCACAAATAAACACACTGGGCAGAAGTGATCACCCAGTATTCACTGATGAGGACACAGAGAACATTAGAAAACCAGAAAAGTATACGTAACACAGCTCACAGAACACGCGAAAAACACATAAAACTCACGAATAAACACAACGGTCAGCGTGTTCATCCGGTATTCGTTGATGAGGGTGCCTCCACACACTATCACAAATAAAAAACTAACCGATCATTCAAGCGGGACATACACATAACGCACAGAACACGCAAAACTCACGAATAAACACAGTGGGCAGCAGTGATCACCCAATATTCGTTGACGAGAGCCCCTCCACACGCAATCCGCTTGCTCAAAAAGGACTCCTTGATGATAGCCACTTGCCAAGGATGGGTTCCGAAGGCGGCGTTGGTCCCACCTACGATACGATTTGTGCGAGAGTAGGTCTCCCCGCAACCTGTAAAGAAATGATTGGGGTTAATGTTGGTCTGTCTGTCTCTCTCTCTCTAGCTTTCTCACCTTCCCACTCACTCTCCAACCATTTTGAGGGTGGCAGAGAAAGAACTCTCTGCCACCCTCAAAATGGTTGGAGCGAGAGCAGGTTTCCCTACAACACGTGAAGAAAGAGAAGTTTTGTGTTACTCTGTCCATTTTTTGCCTGCGTTGCAACCTACCAGGTATATGGGAACAATGCGAGCTTATCTTGTTCATCTTGTTTGTACTGGAAAAAATTTGAATAAGCCATCACTGCAGGCAAACTATTAATTATATAGCACCATTATCAAACAATATACTCACATGCCCTCACTCCACTCCCCACCATAATTCCAAATCATCTCTTTTTTCTTTTTCTTTCATTTTTATGGGTCCATACACCCACTCTTAACCCCCCCCCACACTTTCATTCTTGAATGATATTCTTAAATAAACCACCAATGAACTTAAACCACTAATCCTAAATCGCCCACTGCTTTCTTGCCCCCAGCCCCATCACCCACCAATTTTCCAGCTATCCCTCCCATTCCTTTGTTCACCGTACCTATTTCTTTACACTGAATTTACTGGTTTCAAGGCGCAACGCATATCGTGCGGTCAACAAACTCTCTCTCTCTCTCTCTCTCTCTCTTTCACACACACACACACACACACACACACACACACACACACACACACACACACACACACACACACACACACACCACACTCCGTATTCACAGCAAGCACAACAACAGCAACAACAACAAAAACAACAACCTTAAGTGAAAGTGAAGGGAGATTCATCCGGTATGGAGAGAGAGAGAGAGAGAGAGAGAGAGAGAGAGAGAGAGAGAGAGAGGGAGGGGGGGAGTTGCGTTACGTCAACCTTCCGTCACTGTTCTGTAAACATTGTTTCTTATCTTTCTCCCTTGAATCTCATCTATTTTCCTAACTTCCCCTTTCTCCTTCATCTCACCTTTCTTCCTCTTGTATAAATTCCCGTCTCTTCCTTTCTTCTGCTTGCAATACTTTCTTCCTTTTTCCTCCCTCATTCGCCGCTTGTTTTCATTTATTCCTATCTCTTTTCTCCCTCCCTCCACCCTTACTACGCATCACTGGCCTCAGCGTGACTAATTCTGAGCCTGTAGGTCACATCGGCACGACACAGGGATCAGCAGGTGTGAAGCGATGAGTCTTCCATTCCATACTGCATGCATTCCACACATCAATACGGCCCCGATGGTGGGAAATTGATGTTGGAGAGGGATGCCTTCACGTGGTGGCACAGATATAAGAGGGAGGTACCTCTGTTTCATTAGTCAGACATGCCTCCACTCCCTCTCTATACCACAAAAGAAGATTGGTGGGATCTTCAGTCTGCATTCGACCTGAATCACGTCCAGACGAGTCTGGTCACACAACAGTAACAGAAACAACAACAGCAGTAGACGGCTGATGAATCAGTTGCTGTGATTATTGCATTTCCTAAAGGGAAAAATTATTCTCTCTCACTCACTCAATTACTCACTCTCTCTCTCTCTCTCTCTCTCTCTCTCTTCCCCCCCCCCCCGTTCCCTTGTTCGTTGCCGTCGTGGGGGGCTTCGGGGGCATCGACTGGGACTTGATGTGTGGGGAGTTCTAGCAGGGTACCTTTATTCCCTCCACAGACGTGGAGGCCTGGTGGCAAGATGGCCTTCAAATCCATTCTGCTCTCCCCTCTCCCCCCTCCTGGGGCCCCAGTCGTTGCCTCAACTAATTTTGCAAGGCATTTTTCTTTTTCTATCATTTCTTCTTTCGTTTTCTCGTGTCACTCTCTATGCTATCATTTGGCTTTAAATGGCGTGGACTTTTCCACATTCATCAAAATTCTCATCATTGACCACGCGTAAGTTGTAACAGGAAGGACTGGGTGTGCCTTTGGGCTATTGTCTCGGCCAGTGGTGGGGGTCATGGTGGTTCGGCACCACCCCAGTGTGCGGACCTTTGCAGAGGGACCACCAGTGCAGGAGGGACCGTCGCTGAGCTGCGGCTGTCGGTTCCGGGGGTGCCGTGGCTCAGCGGCGGGACTCTCGGTCATTGGCCGGTGACCCTTCGCTGTGCAGGGAACCTTTTGTTCTCTGGCGCAGCGTCGCTATCCCTTCCAGGGTAGGGTAAGGGGCTCACACTGGAGTTTGACTCCCACTGGGGTCGTTGGCCGGGCCTCTAGACTCGGGGTTTCGCTCATAATGTCTTTCCTTTTTCAACCGTCATGATGAGCCTTTTCTGTTTCATATACCATTATGGATTTGGATATTAGTTCCCCCTCCCCCGGTTCTGCCGCCGACCTGACCCAGGTAACGACCTCGGCTTCTCTTTGGGACGTCCCACCGACTACCTCCACTTTTCCGTCTCTTTTCTCCTCCTCCTCACCTCCTTCCTCTCCTACTCCCCCAATTTCTGCCCAGTCCTCCTCTGCTAGCTCCTCCTCTATCATTACTCTAGAACCTTATCTTCCTCTTACCTCATCTACCTTTTCCACACATATCTCTCGTCCTTGCCCATCTCTGCTCCCATTTCCTAAGCAAACAGAACATGACGAATTCCAAGCTTTGTTCGGCTCCCAGACCTGGACCAAGTTTTTTGATATTCCCTCAGCTGCCCCTCTAGCAGGCGATGACCTGCTTTTTCAGTGTTGCCTATTGAAGCAGGTGGGCAAAGATGTCCAATTTACGTCTCGTCCAGATGGCTCTCGTCTTGTAACAGTTCAGTCCAACGAACAGGCGACTGCCATAACCTGTTTACTTAGTCCTGCCGGTACACCTATTATTGTAACAAAAAATGTTCCCCTCAATTCTTGTATAGGAACAGTCTTGGTTCCCACTTATATCGGTCCTGGTGACCGTCAGTGGCCAGAGTATTTTCCTCTTATCCAGGAGATTTTAGAACTCCAGGGTCATAAAGTTGTTACGGTACAGTGTTACTCGCTTCCTCCTACGCATCGCCGCCACCATTCTATAAATATTGTAAAAATCCGTTTCGACAGCCGTACCTTACCTACCACTGTTATGCTTGGTGGTCTCAAGCTAAACGTTAAAGAATCTCCCCCAGTCCCTCGTCAATGCCGTGTTTGCTGGAAGTTTGGACACCCCATGAAATTTTGCAGATCCACTCCTATGTGCCACCTTTGTTCATCTTCAGATCATAAGGATGATGAATGCCCCTCGGATCATCACTGCTGCCCTAATTGTAGAGGTGAGCATACCGCTACTGATCGTCGTTGTCCTTCGTACAAATTTGAATGTGAGGTTCTCCGAATCCAACTGTGCACTGGACTCCGCCGGGCTGAAGCTCGCCGGGAAGCACGACGTCAAGGCTATACAGATGCTACTGCCACAGCCTATCGTCTCTATTCTTCTGTTGCAACCTCAGATTTCTTTTTCACTTCTTCGTCCTCTCCCTCGTTTTCTTTACAGCCTTCTTGTTCTCTTTCTGCGGCCCAACTTTTGTCCGTTTCTCTCTCAACCACCTCTTGCCCTTCTTCGTCCACCCCTATTCCGTTATCAAATTCCTTTTCAGTTCTCGGTTCCTCTACCTCCACCTCTCTTTCCTCTACCCCACCTACGTCGTCCTCTACTTCTGCGCCCGTGTCGCATCCTTCCCGTTCTCGGCCACACCCCTCCCACCCTGCCACTCCCCTACAGTCGGTTAGGAAACGTAAAGCCCATCGTGGGTCGCGTCCTGTTCTCCAAAAGCGCTGCATGCCTCCTCTCTCCTGCAGATCTGACTTCCGTCCACTTCGTCATGCATCTTCGGGTGAGAGTTCTCCCCAAACTATCCAGAAAGTTACACGGTTTCTCCAGGATACTTCTTCACCATCGTTTGTTCCAACCACTGCTGCAACCGTCCCCATTTCCACTTCTACAATTACCGTTTCTGCCGATTTTCACTTCCCTCCTCTCACTCTTCCTTCCACTCCTCTTCCCCCTGAGGCTGCAGCCTCTACATCCTCTACTTCATCCGTAATCTCTCCGTTATCTCCACCTTTCTCTTCTTCCCCCACCTCAACTTCAAGTGAGCCTATCGTCAAATCCCTTTTAGACCTTCCTTTGCCTCCAGGGGAAGAAACCCCCTTCCCTTGCCGCCGTTCTTCTATGCCCGAGTCATGCCCTTCCACCACTCAGTTCTCCAGTGGTTCTTCGATACCCATTATCCTTACTCAAAGGTAGCCTCTTCAACAACAAACATAGTCCAGTACAAAGTCTTTATGCGGAGTCAGGTTATCCTTCGCTTTACAGACGTCGCGCATTACTTTCTCTTCGCTATTTCTTGAGACAACATCAGTTTCAGTCTTCGGTGCTCAAAATACATTCCTTTACTTTCCTCCTGTACCATAATTTCCCTTATTTTCCTCCTTTACCATAATTTCCCTTATTTTCATCCTTTATCATAATTTCCCTTATTTTCATCCTTTACCGTAATTTCCCTTATTTTCATCCTTTACCGTAATTTCCCTTATTTTCCTCTTTTACCATTTTTTCACTCTGTGAAGCGACTTAGTGCACTTTGGTTTTTGTTACCTGGTGCTACCTTTTTCATTTCATTTCATCTCTCTCTCTCTCTCTCTCTCTCTCTCTCTCTCTCCCAAGGCCAGCTCCACGCACGGTTGTTTCACCACAACTACAGTAGGGGACTGAGTGTGGAAAGTATGGAGGATTCCTGCCTAATAACATAACGGTGGGGTGGCAGGCTTATTACACAAGTCACTCGGTCTCCTGTTTACAGATAATTGCGTCGCTGGCGGCCCTAATGAGGCGAGAGGACAGGGGGGAGGAGGACGAAAGATGAGAAAGGAGGTTGGGATGGAAATGGGGGAAGAGAAAAGAAATAAGCAGTCAAGGAGGAGGGAGGGAAATTGGGAAGGGGAATGAGAGCAAAAGGAAAAGGAATAGAGAAGGTAGGGGGATCGAGGAAAGAAAAGAAGAGGTGTAAATAAAGGGGGAGAGAAGTAAGGGAAAGAGAATAGGGAGGGGGGGAGCAAATGGAATATAGTAGGGGGGAGCAATGGGGGTAGGAGGGAGGGAGACGGGAAGAGAATAGCGGAGGGAGATGGGAATGGGGGAAGAGAAAGGGAATGTGGGATTAGGGAGAGTGGAGGAAAGGGCAGAGGAAAAGTGAGGAAAAGGATGGCTTGTTAATATCTTAGGAAACATAATCATAGCACAGATGAGGTGTGTGAGTGTGTGTGAGAAGGAAGGGGAGGGAGGAGGAAGGTGGAATGGAGAAAGGGGATTGGGAGAGGAGAGGGGGAAGGGAAATTAGAAAAAAAAATGGAAGTTGGGGGATGAGGGAACTGAGTGAATGGCAGATGAGGGTCGGGGGTCGGGGATGGAGGCAGGGTTGAGAAGGAGAGGAGGAGAGGGGAGGATAGGGGAGAGGAGGGGAATGAAGGAAAGGAAAGAGGAGGAAAGGGGCAGGATGGAGGGGGAGAAGGAGGGAGGAAGGAAGGAGGAGAGAAGGGAAGAGGAGGTATGGGAGGGAAGATTGGAGAAGAATGGCAAAGCGTGAACGGGGTGAAAGAACAGGGAAGAGAGGGGTTAGAGTGAGGGATGGAGTGGAGAGATGGAGTGGAGGGATGGAGTGGAGAGATGGAGTGGAGGGATGGAGTGGAGGGATGGAGTGAAGGGATGGAGTGGAGGGATGGAGTGGAGGGATGGAGGGGAGGGAGGAAGGGGAAGGTGTGAGAGGAAGGGAGAGAAACAGGGAAGCGAGTGAAGGGGGAGTTTGGGAGAGGAAGGAGATAGGCGTGCAAGTGTGGGATGACCAGACAGAAACAGATATGAGGGAAGGGAGATGGAGAGAAAGGAGGGAAGGGGTGAGAGGAAATGGAATGTTAGGAATGAGGTACAGTCGTGGAAGGGAATGGTTAGGGGAATAGATGGGAGAGGCAAGTGTGAGGGGAAGTGGGAGAGAGGAAGAGGAGGCAGGAGAAACATGACGAGAGGAAGCAAAAAGCTGACGTGAGGTGAAGGAAGGTATGTTCTTGAGGAAATCCTGGACTTCGAAAAAGTTGATTTTCTGACCCTCGCGCAGTTTATAAGCGTATATCTAAACTGCTTTCTACATGTGTATACCATTAGTTATTCGCACCTGCTACAGCTTGTCCATAATTTCATTTTAATCTCATATTTACACTGTTGTTAAGCGTTCGCCCTATCTACAAACCACTCGTAATTACATTCACGCCTCATTTTATATTCCCGGAGTCAACAAAGGCGAGCGTCAACCTCCTCCCTCCCCCCCCCGTCCTTTCTCTCTCTCTCTCTCTCTCTCTCTCTGTGTCCGGTCAGGGAAGTAGGTCAGGAGAAAGTTGAATCTGGGATATCAGGGACAAATAAAAAAATAAGAGGAAGTGCTCGTTAGGACACTCTCGTTCCTTTGCTCACTCTGTTATTTCATTAGGGACGAGAAAATTTCCGACAGTCAAATTATTTTCACTTATCCTTCACTTCGGCCACGTGATGCACTTATTTATACTCTCAACCTCCAAATGATTTTATTCATCTATGGGTAGACTTTTTGCAGTGAAGGGGAAAGTGAAGGAAACGGTAGATTCCAGAGCACTAGATAGATGTCGACTAGTTTAGCAAAATCTGCACAAATTTTAACAGTTACGAGACAGTAAAAGGGACACTTGACGCTGAGTGTACAACTCTGAACTTCCTGGATAACTCAGATATCCTTCTTTGGCATCATACGGTTCCTGCCATTCATTAATCTAACGGGTCATTAATGGGAGAGGGTAAGCTACGACTGTATTTATGAACGTTCGAACGAGAGCAGAAGCTTAGATTTGTATGTACATATTTTTTTGGTTTTACAGATTTCTTCCAACTAACGAAAAAAAAAAGAAATATCCTATGGTAGTAAAAAAATTAACAGATGATTCGTCTAATTATGTAGCCTAGGAATTCGACGCAATGAACGTTCAGTACTTATATCACACATCAAAAACAGATGTTCATAATATTTCTCTTCCAGAAGTTGTGCTCGATTTGCCACCAGTATACGTGCCATACTATCTCTTTGTACCTTGCCTTTGTTACCCGATACATGATCCCCTGCATGATCATGTTACCCTTTGTTACTCTTAGTAACAAACGGTGTAGGTATGAAGGGGTGCTGCCTTGACCAAGAGAGATGACTCTTTCCTTAGTGTGTTAACGCACCACCACGCAGCTGCCTTGGGGGGTTCCGGTCTTCACACACACAGGGCTGGGACACCGAGAGAGCGTAACACAGATGTGTCAAGCGGATCACGTTACATTGTGTAAAACCCTTTTATGTGTGACTTGAAGCAAATCATCCTGTACATTTACCATAGCTTGCTTGAACCTTTTTAGGATGTAAGAAAACTTAAAATTAATCCTTGCTATTGGGAGGCGGTTTCATTCAGTTTAGGGTTAGTGGCTTAGCTAATAGTAATCAGGGCGGCACTGAGCATTCTAGAAATATACCTGGCCACCCCAGATATCTGAGGGAATAAACCCAGACCCTTCTGAAGAGCATTCCGTGGGCGATCCCACGATTTGGCTTGGTCACTCCATGGCCACCCTATTTTCAAAATCTCAGCTACTTCCTTGCTTAGGGGAGGTTTCACGCTCCGTAAGGAGTAACCCTTGCGGCATGTGGGCAATCCTAAGTACTAATTTCTACTACGACAAGACGATTTTATTCAGCTTAGGATTGAAAACTTTCTCTAGTCACTCTTTCAGTAGATAAGAATCATAACTGTCTTAATGTTGCTATTGACAAACGATTCCGCGCATATCAGGTCTGGTTTCCAACCTCCTAAATGTAAAAGAAAAAAAAAAAGTCCCGGTTGAAAGGCAACCAGAATTCCTTAGCATGAAACCTAGATCAACCTGTCCTTGCCAGAGCTACAGAGCGGACAGGGAGGGTGGGACACGGAGCCTTGACGTCTTGTGGGTGGAAGAACTGCCGTGTGATTGTCCTTCAGCGTGTGGGCGTCTCCTGCCGGCCTTGGTCAAGCCACTGGAGGCAGGATCCGCCCTTGATTTTTCACTGACGGTGATCCTCTCTGTGGCCTGTATTCCTGTTGGTGTGAGAGGCTTCGTGGCACATCTTCCTAAGCGATTTATTTTGTATACTGCACCTTAACTCTGTGCTGAGAGGAACGATTTCAAGCGGTGGCACATATTTAACCGGACAGCCGGTTATACAGTCGCTCTTCAGTTCCCTCCCTATCATCCGAAAGAAAGATGGTGGACTGCAGAGTAAGGGCAAACTCAGCCTGCAGTTCACCGGGTTTACGTCCAGATTAGCCTGGGACAATATCATAAACAACAACAACAACAACAGCATCAAACAACAACGGCAACAACCATAACAACAATAACGACAGTACTGGTTTCTTGTGCTAATAATTCTATCATATGAGAGATGATGGTAAACAAGTTTTAAGAGAAGTGGTTTACTGTCCGAAAAGACGAGAGTTCATCCCAAGCAAATTTCCAACAAGGCCCACTGTTATGTCATAATTTCCCTCACTTCATTGTGTTAGGGTATTTACCATCACAACGATACCGAATGAGAGCTGGTCCTCAGGGAACTCTTTCTCTATCTATTTGTCTATCAGTCAGTCAATCAATCTATCTATCTATCTACTCTCCCACCAACACAGCTTCTGCAAACTCTCTTAAACTTTCATTCTCCAAGCGTTCGTGTTTCACGCGTTGTCACAAAAACACCTCCACACGCACCGGGCCCCAACTCCCACTCGTGCTGTGTACTTGCAGCTCCGGCCAATACACACACAAACACACAAAACCAAGCTAGCGTTTCCTCCTAGCTTTCAGGGTTACTCAAGGCACGGTAGAGTTTTATGGGTCCACACTAAAGTGATAGGAATAGCTTTCGACATTGCTTGCGTGTGTGTGTGTGTGTGTGTGTGTGTGCGCTCGCGTGCAGTAAACAGCCAAGAGGATAGCTTCTGCCTTTGTGATACCTCTTATCCATGCAGACACTTCAATAATTTCATCACTTTACTCCTGTTACGTTTTTCATACTTTATTACTGCTACTGCTGTCTATTTTGTTCAGCTTTAGGAGGATTTCTAGTAATCCACAGGGTAAAGTATGCTATATCTAACCCCTGTGGCCGGAAAAACTCCCCCTACTTGAATAAAAGAGTCAGACGGTATCAAAACTTAAGAAAAAAATTGGGCGAAAAGAATAATGTTGTATCTCCCAGTATCATTTTTGTTTTTTACTTACGACACTTTCTTATCAACTTCATTATCTTGCCACATCACATCTTTCCTGCCTTCACTTTCACTCTACCTGACTTTCCGTACGTCTTCACACTCACTCTACCTGGCATTTCATACCTTCATCTTTCTACCTTCACTTTTACTCTATTTAAAATTCTTTATATCGTGACCTCTTTGCAAGCATTTTGATTCTTAGCAGTACTACATTTCTATTTTTATTTCATGTTTTCATTACGGTAATCATTTAACTCCAGGCTCGAATTACCTTTTCCTTGATACAGGCTTTAATTTAGCTCGAGAGAGACTTTCCGAACAGGAGGAGTTATATACAGACTTCATTAATCTGCTCAGTAAGTATTTTTCTATTTTTAATCAAATGCTCTGGAAGTAGCAAGAATAAACTAAAAAAAAAAAAAAATCCTAACTTGTAGCAATAAATTAACAAAAGAATATGATGCTAGTCGCGAAGAAGTGCTATGAATTGGATGTAGAGCCGCAACAAATCTTTTCTGCCACTGAGATGATGGAAATAAGCTACAAAAGTACGAAAATCTATGCCTATCTAAATTAATGAACTAAAGGCAAAGATGATGATGATGATGATGATGATGATGATGAAGTGGAAGAAGACGAAGACAATGATCGGAAAACCAGCATTTCACGTATCATCATCTGTTGTTGTTTTAATCACCTATTATGCTGTAATAATCACATACTTTAATACAGTTCCTCTTAACTCATCTTAACTCGTGCGTGAGAGTCTTACTTGCTTCACAGTGGGGTAATTTACGGCCCTGTTATTTAATAGATCTCTAGGTCGGTACAACAGTCACTTCACTTTAACTTGGCCTAAAACTGACATCTCTACATCTTGAATGCAGAGGAATAGCAAAAGATTAGCGCAAGAACATAGCGAAAGTCACGAAGAAGTGCCACGGAAAGGATATGGAGCCGTGGTATTGTCTTATTCTGCCACTGACCTGTGGGAAATGGCGGCAAAAGGACGAAAATCTCTATCATGTTAAGGTGAAGGGACTGTAGTGGGGTAGAAGGTGGAGTGGGAGGAAGGTGGAGTTGAAGGTGCAGTGGGAGGAATATGGGGTGAGAGGTGGAGTGGGAGGAAGGTGGAGTGGGAAGAAAGTGGAGTGGAAGGAAGGTGGAATGGGAGGAAGGTGGAGTGGGAGGTGCAGTGGAAGATGGAGAAAGAGGAGAAGTGGAGTGAGAGACGTAGTGGGAGGACGGTGAAGTGGTAGGTGGAGTACTAGATAAGGTGGGAACTGGAGCGGAAACGGCAGTGTGAAAGGAACGGAAGGGCTGGAGAAAGTGAGAGTAAGGAGGAATGGATGTAAGGAGCCAGAAATGGGGTGGGTGGGTGGGCAGACAAAGAGGCTGGGAGGGGGAAGGATGAGGGAAGGGGGGAAATACTATAGGAAGGAGGAGAAGGAAAACTGAATGGGAGGGGGAAGGAGGAGGAGGTATAGGGAACGAGAACGAAGAGGGGAGGGAAGGAAAAGTCAGAGGAGGGGGGAGGAGAAAAAAAAAAAGAGAGAGAGGTGGAAATCGGTATGAGAGGGTAAAGAAAGGAGACGAAAGGGAAAAAACAGAGGAAAGGAGGGAAAGGAAGAGGGGATGAAAGGAAAGGAGGGGGAAAGAAAGGAAACGAAAAGGAGAAAACAGAGAAAAGGAGGGAGTGGAAAAGGGGATGAAAGGATAGGAGGGGGAAATAGAAGAAGAAGGGGTAAAAAAGAGGAGGTGAGAGGGGGAGGAAAAAGGAGTGGGAAGAGAAGAGATGAAGAAAGGAAGGGGAAGGTAGAAAGGATGGGAAAGTAGGGTAGAAGGGATGCGAGTGGGAGGGCGAAGAGGTGAAAGGGCAATGAGAAGGGGTTAAGAAAGGTAGAAACGGTGGAAAGATGAAAATGAGAATCTGCAAAGGTACGAAAGAATTCAAAGGACAGTAAACCGCAACTTATGTTTGTTCTCAAGGCTTTTTGCTAGAGGATAGGATATGACTAAGATACATATTCTTGGATTCTTAGAAGGATATCCAGGTAGGAAGGGATGGGGAGGCAAAAGGATGAAAGGAGGAGGAAGGGAAAGAAAGAGGGAATAAGAGGAAGAAAAAGAAAAGGAAAGAGACGGATCAAACTAAGGAGGATAAGAAAATTATGTAAACTCGTATCTATCTATCTAGCTATCTATGTAAGTCTGTCTATCTATCTGTCTGTATACATATATGCAGAGAAAGAGAGAGAGAGAGAGAGAGAGAGAGAGAGAGAGAGAGAGAGAGAGAGAGAGAGAGAGAGAGAGAGAGAGAGGGGTTATAGGAGATGAGGTAGGAGGAAGAAGTGAAAAAGATGACGATGATGATGATGATGGGGAAGAGGTTATAAAGGTACAAGAGGCATAAAAGGGGTGGAAGGAAAAGAAAGGGAAGAGGGGGAGATGAAGGGGGTTGGGTGGATGTGAGTGGGTGGGTGAGTGGGGGGAAGGGGAATGAGAGGTTAGCCAACTCCCTCCGGCTATAACAGTGAAAGTGACTTCTACTACCCTCCACCCAACACCTGCTTCCCCATTGCTTGTTTTGCTCTGGTGGACCACGTGACTTTACTGAACAAACACATCTTAACCATTCAGCACGATGAATTTTCTGTCTGTCTGTCTGTCTCTCTATATAATCCATACCCCTTCCACCGATGAAAAACAAAAAAAGACAAAATCGTGATGGTGACGATGATGATGATAAAACCCTACTATTTTCAGACGATTTTACTCAGCTTGAAAGTGCTACCTCGTCGACAAGGTAATAATGAACGCCAGATAATATCCCTCCATCTCGGGAACTCTCACGAAGGCTGAATAAAACTGCGGAAATAACAAGCACGCAATAAAAAAGGTGTGAATATACAGGGAAGTTCAAGGGTACACAAAGAAGGACGGACGGGGACAAAATAAACAGAGGTACTTGAGCTGGGACAAGGTTGTGTGGAGATGTTTCTTGTCGTGACTCCTCTGGATAAACTCTTGGAAATGGCTTTATGGCACGTCTTCCTATTACATATGAGATTGTCAATACATAATGTTTCTGTTCCACTCCGCCTTACGATTTGTTGCGTGTTGCAAGGGCGGCTCAGTCTGTGCTAACAGTACCTATCTTGCATTGTCTTGATTTCCTACTCTCACTGCCACAACTACGCCCACACCAGGAGACTGAGCCGTCCTTACAACAAAGAAAATACCCCAGGTGAGTTTGCAGTGGACCGTTATATATGGGTCACCTTGTAATTTACCTTTAACATCTTGTTCTTCCGTAATGTCTGTTAAGGTGTATTTCATATCCTTGATGCATCAGTAACCTTTAAAATATTAACACGGCATCGGCTGATAGTAACCGGTAAGGAAGATGTTTAGCGGAGCTTCCTTAGTCGATATGATGGCCAGCCTACGATTGGGCGTTTTGCACAAGACATACACTGATGATTCTTGTCTAAATCACCGCTTACTTTTTTAACCGAGTCACTTCCAACCCTGCTGATCAAGCCTTAATTTCCTAACATCAGTTACGTCCAAGCACCATTTCCCGGCTGTCTGCGTCTAGCCAGCGGTGACGTAACGACGATGAGGCATAACAGCGTTGTTTAGTTCAGAAATAGAACGTTAACGCCGCGGACACGTCGCCATCGGTGCGTATCATTACTTAACGTTATTGAATCGGTATCTGGTTATGAAACGCTTAGAGCTGCAGAGAGAGAGAGAGAGAGGAGGGGGGGTTCATGATTTGTGAGTGCTTCTAATTGCTTTCTTGTAGTTTTAGTAGCCATAAAATGTTACGATTTAGTAGCCAAATGATCTGCAGTTATGTAAGAATGATTTGTAATACGATCTGATTCATTGCTGCATCTTCTTTGTCGTCATCCTAACCATGACCATCAAACCTACTCCAGTTCTCCCTTAAGATTTATGACCATCATCATCATTATCACCATCATCATCATCCCGAACACTTATTTCCCATTAAAAATTACTGTAATCAAATATTTTCCGAAAAGAGAACCGAAAGGCCATGGAACGCTAAAAATTACAATCATAAAGCAAAACATTAAGATATTTTACTTTACCTTGACTGAACCGGTGTTGCATGTATAGTTTAAGAAGCAAACAAGGCGAACCAGAGCGATGAGCAGGAAAAAACTGAAAGCTTGTGAAACGATGCTAATTACAAGGAAAAGTGATGCTGCAACACTTGAGAACTTTTGCTAACATTATGCTCATTTTACTTTAATTTGGCCTAAAACTGCTGTCTCTCTATCTTCAATGCTGAGCTGTAGCAACATATTAACACTAGAATATGATGATAGTCATGAAGAAGAGCTATGGAAAGGATGTTGAGCATCATTATTATCTTAATCAGCCAAGAAGTTTCATGAGACAAGATACGAGTGCATGAAAGTCTGGTCCAGTTTAAGATGAAAAAACTGTAATGAATCACACCTTCACTCTAATAGTTAAGCAAAATAAATTAGGAAATTTCTTTGTTTTGCAGCGATATGAATTTTAGCGAGTCATAGGGCGGAGGCATGCTAGTGAAAAAATAAAATCTGAAATTAATCCAGTATGGAAACCATTTAACTTCAGTCAGATCATCGCATTATTATGATCTCCACACCGTGGTGGAGACCATATTGTATTTGTTCAGTTTTTTTTTTTTTTTTTTTTTTTTTTTAATCTGCCGCCGACCATTCATTTCTTCACCAGTTCGCTTCAAACTTGGCACAGTTGTTCCTTCCAACTACTCCCGGACGCCTGTTTAGTTTTTTGGACGTAGGCCTTTTAAAGGGCTTTATGGGGTCAAAAAGTCATACCATACAAATACATTAGTTTACAGATTCTATGATCTTGTATGGTCCTTAATCACCACGACAATTGACAGAAGCATGTCAGTGTCATGCAGCAGTGTGGAGATCATCCTGCACTTCCTTGGGAATGTTGGCAGCTATTATTAAAGCCTAAATAATCGCCATTTCACTATTATGGAGGCGATTCATTTGTGGCCAGCCTTTCCAAGACTGTGTGGATAAATATACGTAGACAGATAGATGTTCTCAAGCTGTAGGGGTTACTGCAAGAGCCTCCGAATCCTTTAGGCCAGGGGATCTCACCCAACAGACCAAGTTATCTAGCCTCATTCATTATAATATACAGAAATATTTCCTCATGCATGTGTGGTTAAGAAAGCACTGTACGAGGAATGGCATCAGCGGTGTTGGTACCGTTAATGTAGGAAGCAGATGGTGTGTTGAGGTGAGAGGGTGTATGTGGTGCTGTGTTGACGATGATGACGTGGCGTGATATTATGCATTACACAACATACACACACACACACACACACACACACACACACACACACACACACACACACACACACACACACACACACACACACACACACACACACACACACACACATCACCCTCTCTCTCTCTCTCTCTCTCTCTCTCTCTCTCTCTGTGTCTTTCCTACGCAGAACACACCCTCACTACTAGCATATTAGGAGGCTTATCATATACTCCGTTCCCCTCATCCCTTTCTCTATTCCGCAACGCGTCCCTTCTTTCTCCTTTCCTGCATTCTCTCTCTCTCTCTCTCTCTCTCTCTCTCTCTCTCTCTCTCTCATCCTTTCTTCTCCCCTCTCTCTCCTGCCTATCATCTGTGTTCTTGTAGCATACGTTTTCGCTTCTGAGAGTTTCCTTCGTGAATTACATTTGAATATTACTTTACATTGCAATACGGATTATACTGCGGCTCGTTCATTACACTATGAATTACCCTTGGATAGATCTAGATTAAACATATCACTGCCTTCCCCTTAAAACACACACACACACACACACACACACACACACACACACACACACACACACACACACACACACACACACACACACGCACGCACGCACGCACACACACACACACACACACACACACACACACACACACACACACACACACACACACACACACACACACACACACACACACTCACGCACGCACGCACGCACGCACGCACGCATGCACGCACGCATGCACGCACACACACACACACACACACACACACACACACACACACACACACACACACACACTCATTTTCACAGTGTATATATTTTCGCGTCGATTAATTTACTCACGTCGTTACATAATGATGATGATGATTATAGTGATGATGATGATGATGATGATGATGATGATGATGGACAACTTCGTAAGATTTTCTGGCAGTAGGGAGGTGACATACATTACTGAGGCCACTGTTCTTATTCTTAGCACGGAAGAAGCTACTTCGTCGTTCTCTCACTGCTGGGCCAACTCTTTCATTATCACTAACTAGCTGACATCTTCCACTGTTACCTACAATAATTCACTACCTCAAATATTTCACTGCCACTATCACTATCACTGACTATGCGAAGTCTCTTGGTATCACTATCACTAAACTCACTATCTCCAGCCTTTCACTAACTCAGTATACTCATATTCTTCACTGTCATTATCCTCAGCTCAGTGTTTCAAATTTTCGTTGTCACTATAGTATTACTAATTCGCTATCTCAACCCTCTCTGGTGGGGGTGTCACAGCGGGGTAGAGGGTGGGGGTGTCACAGCGGGGTAGAGGATGGGGTGGGGGTGTCGCGTCAGGATGGGAGATGGAGGTGTCACGGCATGGTGGTGGCAGGGGTGGCGTGACACCAAGGATATGATACTACCACCTCACTTGCTACTCCTTATCTTCATCTTCCAGAGTTCGTCTCATCCAGCCTCTCAGCTCATTTCAAGCTGCACTTCGGGATGCACTCAGACACCTATAATACATTACAGTTCCACATCTCACTGGATTAATATCAGTAAGTGTATTAGACTGCTTGAACAAAATGAAAGAACCAAGCATAGGAAGCATGCAAAAATTCTATCTCTAATTTGCTGAAAAGTCCCCTAACGCAAAGATCAAGCCATTTCAAGATGCTGCGATGCAAAACTATTTAGGACTGATATTACTGGTCAACTTTTGCACTAGAGAGGAATAATCTAGTGTGCAGTGACTGATTTCATAACTAATTCATCTCACATTTTGGTGGAAAATAGGGCTATGATGATGATGATGGCGATGATGATGATAATGATGATGATGATGATGATGATGATGATGATGATGATGATGATGGTGATGATGATGATGGTGGTGGTGGTGGTGGTGGTGGTGGTGGTGGTGGTGGTAATAAGGATAATGATGATGACGACCAATAGCATGGGAAGACTAGATAAAATATTATAAATTTCGATTACGAAAAAAAGTCGATAAGCGGAGACTGATTTTGTAACTACAGGCAATGATACGCTATTCAGTGAGTGATTCTGCAACCAATCCCCACACCGTCATTATCGTGTCAACTTTTGAATATATATATTGCCTCAGGTGACACGGGAGGCTACGTAGTGCCTCAACTATAGCAATTTATTATGGATATTACACCACACTATTGTTTTGCATGTCAGTTACGTCGTTTTCATATTATTTTTCCCCGTCAGTAACACGCATAGGGGGTACTGACTATAATGTGCAGAATAAATCGCTAAGAAAGAGGCGTTACGAAATCTCCCAAGCCATTTAAAATACGATCCTGAGGCGTAGAAGTAGCAACTCTGAGATGGAGTAAGAGGAAGAAGTAGACAGTGTACGAGACTGATAGATGACATTCGTAGTTTTTCGAGTTTTTCGTGAGCTGACATCTACTACATTCTTTTCACATTACCATGGCTTGAAATTTACGTCCTTCCATCTTAAATGCTGAGGTATAACGAGAAATTAACACCAGAATATGATGCTAGTCACGAAAAAGTGCTAGGGAAAGGATGTAGAGCAGTAGTATTGTCATATTCTGCCACTGTGCTATGTGAAATAAGCTACAAAAAGATAAAAACCTAGGATAAGTTAAGGTGATTCAAGTATATGTCAAAGTAGAAAGCGTGGAGGTGAAGGGATGAGGCGGAGAGATATGTAAATGAGAGTGGTATGAGCTAGAAGAAGGGCAACCTAAAGGCGGATCACGGGGCTACATGTAGGCGATTAAGTCGAGTCCACCCCCTCAGAGATTAATGCGTCCGGCTATAGACAGACAGGTAGAACAAACAAACTGATAGATGTAGAAAGCTTTGAAGGATCATTTTGTCTTGTAGTGAACTGACGAAAGCAGATGACGAAAATGATGCTGACTGCGACAACGAAAATGACGATGACGGTAATGTTGGCGTAGTTAATCATATTATGCTGCAGGAATATATATCGAACTCAAAAATGCCAAAAATTAATAGCACCGTCATTCCACCGATACATAATATGAGAATACAAAAGCAAAGAAAGATATAGAAAAAGAAAGTAAGGAAAGAGAGATTGGGAAAAAAAAAGAGAAAAAGGCGTCAGTGTGGGGAAAAAAAATTCTCCTTGGGACTCCTGAACAATGCCAGAATGCAAACACAAATGAATTCAAAACAACACATGATCACGAGGCAGAAAATGAAAAACAGAGCACAATGCTATGAGAAATACGAAAACAATGAACGAAGGAAAACTGTGGAAAAAAGATGAGGAAAAAAAAACTAGAAACAATGCACAAAGAATGGTTATGGCAACTGTAAATAAAATGGATAAATAAATAAATAAATACTCAATAGATAGATAAACACATCAGGCGTCATATTAACCCCTTCACTCCAATGACGTATTAATTAATTCTTGCTACTTCCAGACGATTTCATCCAGTTGAGGAATGATTTCTCGTAAGGAACGGGTCAAGGAAGGCTAGTCTAACCCCTTCAGTTAGAAAAGTTCCTTCTAAACTGAATGAAATCATCTAAATGTATCAGAAACACAATTAAATACGTTATTGGACACAAGGAGTTAACAGTCGTCACATTAAATAAATGTTCTGTCTCACTTTCCAATTTTCACCAACACACAATATATAAAAAATGTAAATAACTCCAAGAAAACTAAAGCCAACAGACACATCAGCTCAAAGCAAAGTCAATATTGGTGTAAAAGCAAAATCCCTGAAAAAAATACAAATAAATAAAACCAATCCAATAAAGACTAGACATCACACATTAAGAAAGGAGAGAAAAAAAAGCTGAAAAAATGCACAAAAATTTCCAATACTACAAACAAAAAAACAAAAAAAAGTCACACTAACTAGGGTGCGTGAGGAAACAAGGTCTAACTACGTAACTAAGGGTGTGTTAACTAGTGAGCTATTGGAAGGGCGTGAGTCAGCTGTGCCATAGTGCTTGAACGTGCTCTTGTGATGGCTGTGTGTTACTGCACCTGTAAAAACATCTACATCATCACCATCACCATCATCATCATCATCATCATCATCATCATCATCAATCACTGAACCTTTACTAAAACCTACATCATCATTCACTGAACCTACACCAACACCTACCTCATCATCATCATTCATTGAACCTATACAAATACCTACCTCATCATCATCATCATTATCCACCTGAACCGCTCAGACTGGTGAACAAAGTCTGCTATCCCTTTGTTCCTGTTCATTTAGCAGTGAATTTGGGGACTTGAATGATCTGCGAATTGTGCGGCTCATTTCACTGGGTACGAAAATAACAGCATCTGCTGCTAGTAACAGCATCTCTTACTCTGATATTTTCTTTTTCTTATGTGTTTGGACCGTACCCAGCAAAAATATAATGCTAGATGAGTAACTAGCTACTGTCGCTTGCCAAATCAGCAACAGCGTGATGAGTTTGTACTATACGCAAGCCGGTAAAAGGGAGCTACCGTGTTTTTAAGACGCTGACGAAAGCACATATTGCACATTCTACGGTGAGAAATGCATCATGGGTGAAGGTAGATTTCGGGGGTGGAATAGGGTGGGAGGGGCGGGAGGGGATGGAAAGAGGGGTAGGAGGAGGTGGATGAAAGGTTGGAAGGGGAGTGGAGGGGGCAGAGAGACGAATGGTAGGGGGATGGATGCGGGGTGGGGGGCGTGATAAAGGGGGTGAGAGAGAGAGAGAGAGAGAGAGAGAGAGAGAGAGAGAGAGAGAGAGAGAGAGAGAATGCTAGACATTATTGTGGTGTACTAGACGGTACGGAAAATAATAACAGTAAACATAGAATCAGTGATAATATAGATGACAGAGAAATATAGCTGTGAGAACCGTGGAAGTACAGTAACAAATTGCCAGTAACACAGCCAATAGCAATTCTAGCTGCAGCATTGAGCAGTGACAAGCCTAGCAATATACAAACAAAAGAAATTAGTAGTATCAGCAGCACAACAAGCATTAGCGATAAAAGCAGAAACAGTCCAAATAGGCAGTAGCAAGTTAAGCAGTAGAGATTTCAGCAGTAACAGTTTCAGAAGAAGCGACAGATGCAATAATTTTAACAGTGACAGGCAGTAGCAAAAACAGTGGCATTTTTAGCACTATCATGGAAAATGGTGCTAAGATTCACAGACAAACTTGCGATCAATGCCATCATTCAAATTTGCTCTTGCAGGACGAACAATGGACGCAGTTGGTTTCTGCACTCCCCTTTCTTAGTTCATATTGCAAGAACAAATCCTGTTGCTACAGAGAATTGATCCTAAGTTTGTTTTGTGTGGATCCCGGACTGTAGAAGCTCTCCCGGTCCTAGCTGGTGGTCGGAAGTGGACTTTATGGTGTGGAAACTTTCGGCAGGTCTTGCAACTCGATGACGGTGTTATAGAAATATTTTGGTGATTCACGATGCTAGAATGTATGGCGTGTGTCTATTATTCTCCCACAGCCTCCTTCCGGATATCTTGTTATGCTTATGCTTTCTTTTTTGTCATATAATCCCCCTTTCCCGTAGCGACCACCCATTTACAAGATCAAGCATCACGCAATGGACAGATCGATATCATTAGCTAAAAATTTGTAGGCGCTGTCTTTTCTTTCCCTGATAATGACGGGCTTAACTTCTTAGCGCTTTTATTTTCTCTCAGTTACCTCCTGCATTTCCATAGGGGCCACCCACTCACAGGATGCAGCGTCAGTTAATACAGAATATCTTTTCTGTAGATCTGTAGGGCTTGCCTTATCATTCCCTTACAACCACTGTCGTTATTTGCTTCGCTGCAGTTCTTCCTATTATTTACTATCTCCTTTTCTCATAGTGACTGCTCTCCCACGGGATGCTGGGTAAGGCCACATAAATAGTTTAATAGACTTTTCCACACATTTTTTTCCTGTTATAATTTTTCCCATGATGGTCACTCTGTCGTAGCATCCAGTGTCATGTAAGAGATTGATCGAAAGATAAATTTTCCATAGTTCTGCATATGCATTATACTCTGTGTTATTTTTAATAGTTTTTCTATGATTTTTTTTATAAGCATTATTGTATATTAGCAGTTTTCTATTCATTCTAATTAGCTATTCATTTATTAAAACTTCGATGCATATTCCGGTACATACTTGACAATTAACCAGCCTAATGTTCATTATCTATTTTGTAAACTAATAAATTAATCACTTCTTTTGAACAGTTCCTTATTAATCATTACATATATATTGAGCTGTGTCACACTGTAAGTGGTTCAGCATTTTCTTCCGTGAATGAAGATCTTGCTTCTCTCTGTGGTGATATTTTTTATTTAATCATTTTCCAAAGTCTATTTTTTCTCATCACTTTGTCAGCGTTATCATTCCGGTCTTCACTGTCAGCATTTTTTCCATTCAGTTTTATCGACATTCAGATTTTTTTTTTTTTTTGACATTGCAATCCGTCTGTAGGTCCATGACGACGTGAATTTCAGCTTCATATATTTTCACATTTTCATTCCATTGATTAAACCTCCCCCAATTTCTTGAGCTAAATCTGGACCACTTACAAAATGCTTCATTTCAACACTGTCCAGATTTTTCACGTTCGGTGTTTTTCAGCTAGATGTTCAAGTCTTCGCTGAATTTACGAAACTTAATGGCGTATAAGTTTCCGATAAAAAAAAAAATATGTAGAATATTGAATTCAAACTTTCCCTGCGGATAACTCATTAAATCTGATGGAATCTTAATATACTTGATATATATATATATATATATTTTTATTTTCACGCACCAGTTTTTCTTTCTTCCAATAATTTTCAGATCATTTTTCAGTCCAATGCAATATCAGTCTACGGAAATTATTTCTCTTGTCGAACAGTTTCCGGATCATTTTTCAAGTCTGCTCATTTCTCCAACAATTAAGCGTCAATGTTGCAGTCTTCAGTCATTTTATAATAATATCATGGTTCAAAATTAGAAGAAATAGGAAATAATAAACCTGACGGAAGATATGAACGCTCGAATGTTTGAAGATACAGGTTCAAATCTTAACTCTATTCTCTTGGTCAGCGCTCCAGCGTTCGAGTCAATACCTCGTTGTAAAAACAATGCATACCTATACTTTCTTGACTGATTATGTGTGTGTGTGTGTGTGTGTGTGTGAGAGAGAGAGAGAGAGAGAGAGAGAGAGAGAGAGAGAGAGACGGATAGACAGTCTGACAGTTAGACAAAAGACAGATATACAGACAGACAGATACTCAGATAGATGGACAGACAGACAAACGGGAGGTGTAGCGGATTTCAGGAACTACAGCAAATTTCTTGATAGCTCTGCTTAGCCAAACAGTCAAGTCACTGAAGTCAGCTCACCATATGGTCTCAGGAAGTGAATTGTTTTTGCTCTCTCTCTCTCTCTCTCTCTCTCTCTCTCTCTCTCTCTCTCTCTCTCTCTCTCTCAGGAATTCGTAAATCACCCCCAGCAAGAGAGAGAGAGAGAGAGAGTGAGAGAATTTTTAAGGACGTGAAGCAGAGTGAAGAAGTAGGTTAAGGATAGCGACGGATTGCTTGAAGGACAGAAGGGAAGGATGAGGGTGAGGGGGAGAGGGAGGAGGAGGAAGAGGTTTAGGAGGGGGAGGAGGAGGAAGAGGGGGAGGAGGGGGAGGGGGAGGGAAGAAATGCGAGGGAGGAGAAGAATGAAGGAGGGAAAGAAAAAGGTTTAGGAGGGGGAGGAGGAGGAAGAGGGGGAGGAGGGGGAGGGGGAGGGAAGAAATGCGAGGGAGGAGAAGAATGAAGGAGGGAAAGAAAAATGAGAAAAATTAGAAAAAATTTGACACGGGAGGGAATAAGAATGATAAAATGGGAAAGAATAAAAGAATGAGAAGGAATGACAAAATGAATCTGAGAATGAGGAACAATGAGACAAAGAGGGCTGGGGAGAATGAGGGAATGAGGAAGAAAAAAGAATGAGAGAGGCTGAGAGAGTAGGAGGGAATAAAAAGGATGAGGAAGAAGTGGAGACAGGGAAGCAGTAAGATAATGAGGAAGAATGAGAGGGAATAGAGCAATACAGGCGAATAAGAGAATAAGAGGAAATAAAAAGAATGAATGAGAATGGGAGAATGAGAGAAAAAGAAAAAGAGGTAGAATGAAAGCACGATAGAACGAGAGAGAATGGGAAAAATGAGAGAATAAGGGGGAGAAAGAGAAAATGAGGAAGAATGAGAAAATTTAGGAGAATGAGAGAATAAACGAATAAGGGAATGAGTAGAGAACGGCAGTCTGAGAGAAAGAAAGAGGGATTAAACTGAGAATTGGAGAGACTGGGAGGCAGGGAGCATGTGCATGTGATGTGACGAGAGGAAGTGAGGTGCAAAAGTGAGGAAAGGAAGGAGGGAGGAGAGAAGTGGAGGAAAGGTGAGAAAGGAAGGAAATGGAGAATGAAGGGAAAGGAGAGGAGGGAAGGAAAGTGACTGAAGGAAGGGAAGAAATAGGAGGTTAGCGAAGAGATGAGTGGAAGGGACTGCGTATGAAAATGGGAGGAGAGGTGAGGAGAAGGGAAGGGAAATAATGAAAGGAGGAGAATGAAGGGAAAATGGGGAGGGAGGAAGAGGAAGGGGAAGCAAAAAACAAGGTGTGTGTGTGTAAAAGGAGAGGAGAGAGGGGAAAGAATGGAAGGGAGCGGTGCATTAGAAGGTACGGAATAAGGAAGGGAGTGAAGTTCGAAAAGAGAGAAGGGAAATGGAAGAATGGATGAATGGGTAGAAGGGAAGGGATAGGCTGGGAGGGAGGATGAAACAGAGATAAGAATATGAGAGAAAAAAAAGGAAGGTAGTTTTGGGACAAGCGATCGTTTTGGAAAAAGAGAACTCTCTCTTCCTGAAATCATGCAGCTTACAAAAAGGAAGCTCTGAACTGAGAAGGAAGATGACAGTGAATCATGGAAAATCCCTCAACGATCTCAGCTCATTCCACATACAGCTCAAAAATGGAAGATACAGAACTAACTGAGCAATGAAGGAGTGACAGAAAAGGGAAAGAGAGAACCTTGGGAAAAACGTTAAGATGACGAAGCGTATGAAATTCCTTTGTCATTCCATCCACGAATGAAAAAAACGTAATACCAGATCGACAAAAACTCCGAATGAGAGCGCTAGGGGGCGAGGTAGGGGCTGGGAAATAGGTCCCCATGTGGTGGAAGTCTGAGAGTAGCGCGGGTGAGGTAATGTTTATTGTGAAAGCTGGCCGGTGCTGGAGCAAGTCGAACCAGCGGGCGAGGAGGGTGATGCAAAAGTCTGCAGACGTAAGAACCAATTCCAGAGATTAAAGAAAGAGTAACTAGAGAGGAAGCAACTAGGGCGTTTCAGCGAGAGCTAATATAGAAACTTAGAAAACATATGAGGCAACTCTAAAAACCACGTAATGAAATATTGGGGTAACTAAATGAAAAAATCTTTAGATGTAAGAAGACCAGTCCCAAAGATTCAGGAAAGAGTAGGCGTCACCAGGGGGTCTTGTTTCATTAACCTGACGAAGATCTCTAACCTCTTTCAACTCAGGTGATGGCCAAGTGTAGCCAGATTGTAGGACCGATCTGACTAGCAACCAAGAAGACTCATTCTTACTCCCTTGACTAAAGACTTACTAGCTTTCATGACACCACGATTTAGTTTTCAGGTTGTGGGAGTAGCCAAGTTCCGTCTGGTGAAAATAAACCTACTATAGGACGCCGCAGGAAATGCCAAAATTGAGACGCCAACAGAACGGTTACCGGTGTAACTGTAAGAGGCGACTGACGACAGATTATCTGGGTCTGACAAAAGATTAAATGAGGAGAGAATCAGGGACGAATGAAGGAGTAACTAGGGCTCTACACAGACGGCCAGTATAGAAAGATTTTGAGATGAAGTAACTCTAAAAAGATTTTGACTGGCGCATTCGAGGTTAAAGTAGCTCAACTAAAAGTACAGAGAATCGCCGATCCAAACGAAGAAAGAGTAGTATAACAACTGCTATAGAGGATTTTGGCAAAGGCACTGCTAATGATAGTAATGGGGCACTGAAGACAAGAGAAACTTTAAGAATATAGGAACTGCGGCACTGTAGAGATACTAGTGGCTAGTGCAGGTGATAACAACAGGCACAGCAGATGACGGTAAATAACGCACTGTGAACGATTCTGTAGCACTAAGGAGAATGGTACCTACAGTCCGTTAGTATTCATCTGACAGAACTGGACCACTCCTTGAACTTGAATACTAAGTCGTGATTGCATGAAATGAGATGGGCCTTGGTTTTGAGACAGTCAAATGCATCCTCTAATATGACTACACTTGACCATTAACTGAGCTGAAAAGGTTTACAGATCCTTGCCACAAGAAAACAAAGACTTTACAGGAGACGATAGCAAAGAGAGACATTAGAAACGAGAGGACACCGTTCCAAAACCGTGGCAGAGGGAAAAAGGGGAGAGCCATGAAGACAGATGGAAAACCCAAGGAGAGTCGACTTCCAAGAAAGCAGGAACTATGGAAAGCTTTCAGCCATAGCATAAATCTGCTTGCTGATGGATTCCCTCAATCACAGCACCTCAGGGACGGATTCACCTCCCGCTCCCCACACACACACAAAAAAAAAAAAAACTAAATAAACTAAGTACACAGTAAGATTTGCTTATGTAGGAGGTTCGAAACAAATAGGAAGATTCTATTCAGTAAGAAGAGAATAGAGTCGAAAAGATAAAGAAGAAGAAGTTAAGATTATATTTCTGTTTCCC
Organism: Coenobita brevimanus; assembly: GCF_032717465.1. Classification (NCBI taxonomy): domain Eukaryota; kingdom Metazoa; phylum Arthropoda; class Malacostraca; order Decapoda; family Coenobitidae; genus Coenobita; species Coenobita brevimanus. Next base: position 140,492 of record NC_136967.1, read on the forward strand.
TGTATAAAAAAAAACTCTCTACGGCGGAAGCGATAAAGTAAGGAAGGAAGGAAAAGTAAGGATAAGTAAGTTAGAAAAGTACAAGCCATTAGGGTTAAAGTAAAGTAGGTAGAAAGAAATGTTACAGTAAGTTAAAATTCTGGTAATAGCCAACAGAGAGGGATGTCCTTTCAGCTGAAGTGAGTCACCCACATTCATTCTTTTCCACAAGGAGATTTTCCTCCATTTTTACCTCTAGTTTTCCATTTTCTCCATTTTTTGAAATATATTTTTGTCCGTCTATTTCTTTCCATTTCCTCATTTCTCTATTTTCTTTCATTTTTTTTTCCAATTCTTTTTTTGTCCTTTTATTTATTTTTTCTCAAACGCACTTGATCGGACTCGTCCCACCCTGGGTTACATCCGGGGACAGAGGAAGTGGAACTCCCCTCTCCCCCACTCCCCTGTCTCTCTCTCTTTCTCTTTCTCTCTCTCTCTCTCTCTCTCTCCGTGTGACTGGTGGAGCGTTGACTCTCCTCCCTGGGAAGTCTGAATGAGTGTGTGTGGATGAGCTTGCTTTAGTTAATCTCTCTCTCTCTCCCTCTCTCTCTCATACTAATGCTTCTCTTAGATTACTTTTAACTTCACGTTTTCTTAACCAAGTTATTCCTTCTTTCCTTTTATGGTTGCTTCAAAAATCTAATTTTTTCATATTTGTTGTTTTCTGTTTCTTATATGGCTGCTTCGAATAGTCTATCTAAACATAATTTTTTCCCTTGAAGTTAAATCCACTGTCTCAGGTTGCAAAGGCTCACGTCGTCAGGCGTGGTGGTCGGCGGCTGGTCTATTGTTTAGTGGGTCACCTTTTGCCGAGAAGGAGTTTATTCATGTGCAGAGAACATCAGTGAGGCCGGCCCATTGTTCACCTTGCGACACTTTGATTGTTCATGTTTACTGAGGTGAGCAGCGCATTGTTTTGTCACCAACACAATCACAACCCAGTGTGTTTTTTATGCCGCCCCAATAACCACACTTAGTAGGGCTAAACTTGTGCTGTCTGCCTTAATGCCCTGTACATTAGATGGCATCGGGGGATTCGTAGCGTCTCTTCCTTAGAAACTTATTTTCCCTGTTCCGTAGGTATTTAGATGGTTTTAATATTAATATAGTTTAACTCAAAGACGTACAAGAGGATACTGAAGCGTAATGTGAAGAATAAATCGTTTAAAAATAGGTGTTATGAACTCTCCAAAGCCACTTGCATTAACTGAACTTATTTTAGTGACCTAGAGGCTTCGTAGCACAGCAATTTTATTTAATTCTTAATTTACTGCATTTCGCAGGTTAACATTCTTTTGAAGCTGCTTATATTGTTTTAATACCAATAACAGATTGCATTAAAAAAAACATACAAGAGGTACAATAAGCAAAATAAATCGCCAAGGAAGGGATGTTACGAAATCACAAAAGCCACTGACAATACGAGCCGAAATCAGGAGGGTTGTTTTCATTCCGCGTCGTTGATCTTGATGACACGTTCACACCAAGTCATAAAACACTCACAGTACTCAGTTTTCATCACGGTGTACACGCATTAATCACACATTAGGATTTATTGTCAATCACTTGTTTTTACTGACGTACGTAGGTCATTTCCACAGCTCGAGTTTCAGCGTTGACATATTCAATGGCAAGATCTGCGGACAACACGTACAGCAAAATTACAAACTCCGTTTCAACGTTAATACGATTTACGGATTCTATTTTCACGCTGGCAAGATTTAGGCACTGTTTCAATGCTTGCAAGATTTGTTCACTCCATTTTTATGCTGGCAAGATTTACTAACTCTTTTTCTATGTTGGCAAGATTTCCCCGCTTCCTTCCAATGCAGACAATGTATACCCACTCCGTATTCACACCGGCAAAATTCACGAACTCTGTTTCCACACCATAAATTCCACTTCTCCATTCTAGCACGTGGGTGGTAGGGCAGGTGAGGTGAAGAGCAGGTGAGGTGAAGCAAAGGTGAGTTGACATCCATATTCCTACCCCGTTGACTGATCGCCGTGGGACCATCAAACGGCAGAGGTGGCGGCCGACTAAATCCGGGTCGGGGACGGTCGTGGGGTCGGGAGTCGAACCCGTCAAATTGGTCGGGTCGGTGGCCAAAAGTACTGTGTGGCCTGTTAAAGGGGCTAAAACTGTCGTCGAAATCGTCATGACTGGGTCTTCCGAAAGTCGGTGGTGGCCGCGGTCTATGTGGCGGTCTGTGGGGTGGTCTATCCTGTGGTCTGTGCGGTCTGAGAATAGATGAGGGTCTTTGAGTATTAGGGAAAAATCTATCGTCATCAAAGTGGGAGGGTCGGGTATGGTCTGTGGGTCTGACGGAGCTGTGATGGCTGAAGGACCCCGGACGAGGAGCATCGGTGAACCCCGGATGATGACCTAAAGGAGTGGCACAGGAAGGGGAAGACGGAGGGTGAGGATGGAGAACAGGCCAAAGATGAGAGTACTTAGGGCCGTATTATCAAAACTGAGAGTGCTAAAGTGTGGACAAGCCCCAAATCTTTTGCAGTAACTCTGTAACGTTGTAAACTATACACTATAACTGTTAAAGGATGACTAATTATATGTAACAATTACATGTGTTTGAAAAATGACCATAAATAAAATTGGGAAGTTGCTTACACCTTGGTGCACTCCATTTTAATAATACGCCGATAAACATAGCATACCGACTCTCGATGATACCTGAATCTATTATGGGGGTGATATATTACCAGGAGAAAGAAAATAACTTGATATTTGCAGTATGAACAAGTTCGTTCATTCGTCATATATCTAGCCATTTTAACCACTACTGTAGGTTACAATGACGTCTCTTCATTCATCTACAGACGATTTTATTTAGCTTTGGAGGTTAATTTTTCAAACAGAGACTAGGTAAAGCCCATTTATCTCTTTTATCATGGGGCCTCTCCTAAGTTAGCTAAAATCATCTAGCCGTATATTAATAAACGATATGAAGGCCATCGTATTTAAAGTTAACAGAAAGCGGATGATCAGACAAGTGGCTCATTTACACAGGTTATCACAAAATTATTCAAGTTACATTGTGTTTTAATGTAGGTCACCAGAGAAAAGAATATCCCTGGTTCAAGATGACAGTGACTAATTAACCTTTTGACTGCTGGGGCCTCTTTCAACTAAACACAGTTGCCTAGGCTTGGCTTAAACACTTCATTCCGGTGATGTATTTTATATTCTATTCTGGCAACAACCAACAACTTAATTCTGTTTTCCAGAGACCAGTAGTACCAGAGGTGTTAGATTTTGCCCTTTTATCTGCTCAGTTTATATATATATATATATATATATATATATATATACCGAGAGAGAGAGGTTGGTCTCCACGACTCAAAACTTAAACAGTTTATCACACCCAGCGAGAACCAGAATGGATGATTCAATGACAGAACATTAAACAGAGAAGCCTTATCTCGCATACTTGTAACACCTGTAAGTACTTAATATACTACTAAACATTACAAGCAGTATTAAGCTACATGCACATAAATTAATTGTTGCATTATTTCCAACTTCTACACACAGATCTACTTACGAATTCAAAGTCATATGGGCGAAAAGCACGTAAGTGACGACACCCCTAATCATACAGAATAATTAGGTGAATAAAAGACGACAAGGCTCGACAATTCTGTACTATAGTAAAATATTGTTGCCTCAGTCATCATTATGCGGTAGGGGAAGGTTCATGTCCTAACTCTCGTCGGCCAGAGAACAACTTATTCCTTTATTAAGTGCGTTAATGTATACTAGTATTCTATTTACGCACTCAGTGTCAATATAAAGAATAGATATATCTCATGGAAAAGTGAACTATAATATGCAAACTATGTAGCTAAGGAAGATGTACTAGAAAACTTCCTAACTCGACGAGAAAACGGCCTTAACTTGTCAGGTCGTGTTAAGTCTAGTTGTCGTAACAGAGGCTTTTATACATTGTCTTTGCATCTGAAGTCAGCATGAATTCTCCAAGTCCCTACTAAATGTGCTTGTAGTAAGCGAATGAAGGATAAATTAATTCAACCCCTTCAGTACGAGACTTCAGGCTGAATAAAATCGTCTTAAGTCAATAAAATAAACTATCTGCGGACATCTCCGCACTGAAGTAGTTAACGGAGATTATTTTCTTACTCCATCAACACGGGAGTCCATTCTTAAATCAAATAAACTCATATAGAGGTTTCAAGAATAAGCTTTAATAAGAGGTCATTGTACTGAGAGGGTTTACACTTGTAGCGGTCGTTTAACTTGAGCTCAAACAATGGACACATCACATCACTCTACGCGGCTGACCGAATAATACGTCGTGTGGTCGGTCGACAAATGTGTGTTTTGGACTTCAGGCTCACAACATAATTTTTATCGGTCATCATTCTATTGTTTGTCTTGTATTCCTTCATCCTTCATTGCCCCACCAGGTGCGTTGGGGCACGGGACTAGGTTACTCAGTCCAGATATTTAAGGCGAGAGTAATCAGTCCTTCGCCCCTGAATGACGTCATGTGAGAAAAAAACAAAAACCGCAGCCAAACCTCATATTTAAACCCCCTCAGGTCTCCATCTGGTTAGAGCGCCTAAACTCACTAAACCACTAGGAGTCCGAATCACAGTATAAGAAAATTCGGAGAAAAGCTAGTCTCAAGTCATTCAATTGTGAGCAAGAATAACAGTGAACCAGTCTTCTGCTAAATATCCAAAGAATTTTAAAATGAGGAGCTGCAAGGGAAATGCGTGCAATTTGTCCAATGTTCTGAAAATCAGGCATGCACAGAAGTCATGAATCTGAGGTCTGTTGAGAATACATAGAGGGACGACAGAAGAATATGTACAGTAACTATGGTTGTCTTTAAGTTACACTGAGTTTATGTTTTGCATACACATGTTGCAATAAATATTCAGATAAATAGATGTATGTTTACTCGCGCGCGCTTGTGTGTGTGTGTGTGTGTGTGTGTGTGTGTGTGTGTGTGTGTGTGTGTGTGTGTGTGTCCAATCTTTATAACCTTAAGTTTACGGGCATAATACTCATACACCCTACTACGGTAAGACAAGGTTACCAGTCAAAATACTCCAAGTACGTCACGGTCTGTAATTCTGAGTAGGTGCATGTACACAAAGTATACAGGCACTGCTATGTAGATGGGAGAGGAAGGTGGGGGTGTGGGGGAGGGCGTGAAGGGGAGAGGGAGAAGGGAGTGAAGAAGAGGAGTGAGGCGGATAGAAAGAGAGGAGTGGGGAAGAGGAGTGAAGGGGAGAGGGAAAGGAGAGTGAGGAAGAGGCGTGAGGGGAGGTAGGGAAGGGAGTGCGATGGTTAGGTGGAGAAAAGTGTGGGAGGTAGGGATTGAGGGAGAGGAAGAGGGAGACGGAAATGAGGGAGAAATGAGTGGGAGAGGCAGGGAAGGGGGAGTGAGGGAAAGAAGGGTGATGGAGTAGGGAGAGAGAATGATGAGGATAGGGAGAAAGGAGTGAGGGGGAGGGAATGGGAGCAGGATGAAGGGAGAGGGAAAGGGAGAGGAGTGTGGGGGGATGGGGAGAATGGAGGGAGAAGTAAGAAATGGGGAGAAGGGGAAAGGGAGAAGGGAGAAGAGATGAGAGGCAGAGGGAAGGAAATGAAGAAGGGAAGACAGTGAGGGAGAATGGAATAAAGAGGGTGAAGTGAATGAGAGAAAGAAGGGAATAAGGAGGGTGAAGGGAATGAAGAAGAGAAGGGAATGAAGGGAGGTGGTGAGGGAGTGAAGAGGGTAAGAAGGGAAGTAAGAATGGAGATGGAGATAGATAGATGGAGGGGAGAGAGAAAGTAATACTCTAATGCTAAACTCTGTTGTGATAATTTCAACTATACCTTGTCCTGGTACTGTCCGTCTGTCTGGGCGTCGGTGGCAGCAAACCGTAGGGATGATACAATGGGAGTTGTATTTTCCTCAACTAACCAAGCTCACCAGCACCTCTTCCTCTGCTTATGACAAATTTTCTCTTGTCTCTTATTTATGCAGTTTATATCAGTTGTAAATTACACATCAGAAATGCAGAAGAGAATATCTAAATGTAAAATATTAAGAGGCACTGGAAAACTTGCTTAGTACATCAGAATTTGGTCTTTGGTCGGGTGTTACCATGTTAGGTCTTAGTTACACCTGCCAGTAATCTGTACGAGAAAATTTTCTCAGGGAAATAGGAATGTCAACTACTTTCCAGTCCAAAGTAAAAGACTAACTAAACAGATGAATCAGAATAATACCTAGCATACGTAAAATCAGTTATAATAGAATGTAACATTAACCATATCTTCTTACTAAAGTTACTGCCATAAGGATGTATCTAGTCATAAACTAATTAGCATAGTAAAACTGTTAAAATTAGACTAACCTGAAACGAAATAATACAGCAAAGAAAGTGACAAATATTACGATAATAAAACACTTAGTAATTATTGACGACTGTAACGATGACCTCGAGATTTTAATCGACGACACACACCTTATTCCTGGGCACAAGAACCATAACATACTGCATATGACAGAGGGAAGCAGAAAAAAAAACTCCGTTAATTACTAACGTTACGTAATTAAGATAAAAAAAACTTTCCGTTATTACTGACGCCATTGTCAGTGGCTCATAAATTCTTACCGACGACATCCATCTTATTTCTGGACAAACAAACCATGCATAAAAACAGAATAAAGAAAGAAAAAAGGTAGAAAGACAGAAAAACATCCACTACTTACTGACGTCATTACCGATGGCTCCCACACTCTCATCGACGACATCCACCTTATTCCTGGGCACACAGCAGGACCAAATCATGCCCCCGGAGCACAGGTCGATGGGTTTGGACCCCTGGAAGACACACGACACCGAGAGCCCACAGTCGTATTGGTTGCTTTTGTACCAGCATTTTTGGGGGATGGCTGGAAGGAAGAGAGAAGAAGAATGCGCCTTAGTA
>NC_136967.1:150000-155000 GCF_032717465.1 Coenobita brevimanus
TAATTAAAACTGAAGCCGCCAAGGTGTGGACAATCCCACATTTTTTGACGATAAGTTCTGCAGTATGTGACAGAGACAGAACACGTTTTATCATTCTTTATCATTGCTGATGCCACCCTGTAACCTAAGATGCAAACTGATAAAATCCAAAAATTACACATCTTCCTTAAATGTCCGTCAAAAATTAGTGGTTTAGTTCGCCTACTCGATTTCAGTCTTAATACGATCGATTGGCGCTAGATTTTAAAAATTCTGGTTGCAGCTCATTCGTGCTTAGTAAATAGCCTGCCCGCGATGTAGGCAACTGAAAAACAAGTAGCCAGAGCTTACTGAGCAACGCGCGCACACACACACACACACACACACACACACACACACACACACACAGAGCGAAGGAGGAGGAGGGGGAGGAGGAGGTGCGCTTGGGTGGCTACGAAGAGTGTGCGTCCAATGTTTTGAGAGCTTCAAGGGCGTTAGTGTTGACAGTATCCCAGCACCATGGTGTGTGTGTGTGTGTGTGTGTGTAGGGCGTGGCACTCTACCTTGTACGTGTAGTAATACGGGTAGAGACAATAAAATAATCTACACCAATCCTTTCATTCTTTCCTTTGGAATAATTTTATTTAGGTTGTGCTTTTTCTCAGTGGCTTAATTCAGAGAACAAAGTGACTGATATCAAGAAAAAACAATCGGAAAGGCAGATGAGCCAGAAAATATTCAGAACAGGGAACAATTCAAATCACTGTGGCCCAGAGATCCTAAACCACTGGCTGTGACAATCACAACCCAGTAATGTTTTGGCGAGGGCGGTCTTGTGAGGATGAATCTTCTGATACGGACAAGTACAGTCAAGGAATCAGCTATCATCCCAGTTTTGTCTGAATATTATTTAAATCTAGTAAAACATAACCTAAGTTTTAACTGTACTAATGCAATAACTTTGAAAGTGGTTCCACTCACTCTTTACCGTGATTATATACGCTCTCTCTCTGTGTGTGTGTATATATATATATATATATATATATATATATATATATATATATATATATATATATAGGCCTAGCCTATATATACACATCAACTAATCCTGTGTTGCCCCATCAGGAGCGCAGAAGCCCTAGGATTAGTGCCATGCGTCGTATCCGTGTATTGATGTATGTAATCTACAGTTTATCGCCTTAATGTTGATATAATTTGCATCAATAACATACACGAGGATACCGAGGTGCAACATGCAGACTAAATCGCTGAGGAAGGTGTGTTACGAAATCCTAAAAAGCCACTTCGAACACCGTCAGGATCACCATTCTTGCAGGCACGAGACATCTCCAAGTGTCACAGGCCAACGAAATGATGTTATATATATATTCGGTATTGTCAGTGTTATCCTACGCTATTGTCTTCAGTTGAGCGAAAGTTTGGTGGAGAATGGAGAATGAGAGACTGACTGGGAGAGGGCATGAGTGAGTGAGGTGGAGGGGGAGAGGGGCAGAGGAAGAAAGGGGATGGGTGAGTGAGAAATTGACTAGGAGACTGTCTGTGAGGGAGGTGGAAGAGGAGAGGAGGTGGAAGGGGAGAGGAGGAGGGGGAGACTGAGAATGAGGTGGAAGGATGAGATGGAGAGGCATATAAATGAGGGTGGCAGCCTGGTGATGAAGGACTGACATGGAGAAAATTTGTTCAAGGGCCACCACCCCCTCCCCCAATTTAGATAAATAAATGGGTAAATAGGTAGGTAGGTAGGTAGGTGGCTAGATTGATATATAGATACAGGCAAACAAGCAGACAGACCGATAAATTGATAGATATAGGCAGATAGATAGAAAGATAGATAGATACATAGACAGATATCAAGACTGACAGATAGATAGGTAGAGAGACAGATAGATAACTGCAAGTGAAAGGAATTAGTTGAATGTTCGCTCTTCCTCGAGTTTAAATAAAATTCTGAACACCGACCAAACACTTTCTTAACAACGCTATTACCAAACCAAGTAAATGGTCGTGCCTCATAGTAATAATAATAATAATAATAGTAATAACTATAGTGTTGGGATTAATTTTATCAATAAGATGACGCAAAATTTTAGTTAAACGAATTTACAAGAGAGAGAGAGAGAGAGAGAGAGAGAGAGAGAGAGAGAGAGAGAGAGAGAGAGAGAGAGATTAAATAAAAAGAGCCAGAGGTTTGCGGTGACTAATATGGCCAGATCTGAGTGAAAATTATCAAAGTTGTGAACAATACACAGCATGAAACACTAGTGCGGTTCACTGTGCTTCGTTTATCTTTCTCATTACTCAGTGCTTTTTAGGTCGCGATAATATTTTGACGATTTGCACAGGCTATCTAGCAGCCACCTTCACTCCCAGTGGTCAGACTCTTTAGAGCAAGTGAAAGTGAAAGGAGAGAGAGAGAGAGAGAGAGAGGGAAAGAGCGAGAGGTCGAGAGAAAGGGGAGGCGAGAGGCTGAGAGGGAGGAGGGAGGTAGAGAGAAAGGGATGAAGGAGATAGAGGGATGAGGTAAGTAGTGAGAGGGGCGGAGATAGAGAGAGGGATGAGGACGGTAGAGAGAAGGATGAAGGAAGTAGATTGAGAGAGAGAGAGAGAGAGAGAGAGAGAGAGAGAGAGAGATGAGGGAGGTGAGTGATAAGCAAGTTAAAAGAGATGAGTCGTGAGTGAAAGGAATTGCGGTTGTGATGGGCTACAGATGGGTGAGTACTCAGAGGGTGAAGAGTGAAGGGGAGGAGGATGAGTAGGGGAAATGGCTGTGGGTGACTGTGGGTGAGGGGAAAATGAGATAAGCCAGAGGGGAGAATGAGCCTAAGATCCGTGTGAGTGAAGGGGAGGATGAACCACGAGTTAGAACTGACATGAGATCTGAGTGAAGGAGAACGAATCAGAGGTGAGTGGAAAGAAGGACACACCCATAACTCCCTCATGGTCCGACCAACTCTAGTCTTGTATTTCAACTAACTCCAGACGATTTCATTCACCTGAGAGTGGGCATAGGAGCCTGAAAGTGTTAATGAGGCAAGAGCCAACCCACACATTACATTCACACATACTGCACAAGACCCACCCCATGAGTAAACTAATATGCTGTTGATAATGCCGTCTCTCTCTCTCTCTCTCTCTCTCTCTCTCTCTCTCTCTCTCTCTCTGACACACACACATTCACACAGACCCTGAGTTGCATACAGACGCCTGAAATTCTCAAGTGTTGCAAGAGACTGCCCTACGAGAGAGAGAGAGAGAGAGAGAGAGAGAGAGAGAGAGAGAGAGAGAGAGAGAGAGAGAGAGAGAGAGAGAGAGAGAGAGAGAGAGAGAGAGAAAGGCACATCGAGGTCAAAGTAGGAGGATGTGAAGGGGGACGGAAACTATAAGAACTCCTTCACTATAGACTTCCGGGTGCCAAGGTCGACGGAGAGAAAGGGATGGGGCCTCTCTCTCCCTCTCTCTCTCTCTCTATCTCTTTCTCTCTCACTTCGACGACAGAAATAGGGTTAGGGGAGAAGAAGGACGTGGAGGTCGACAATGACAGGAAAAAAGAAGCATAATAACGGGGAGGAAGAAAGGATAAAAAAAAAGAAAAAGAAAGAGAGTTGACAGCAAAGGTAAGGTTAGCGGGAGAATAAAGGCGAAGAGAGAGAGAGAGAGAGAGAGAGAGAGAGAGAGAGAGAGAGAGAGAGAGAGAGAGAGAGAGAGAGAGAGAGAGAGAGAGTGGTAATGGGAAACTGCTAGAGAGATAAATGTCTCCATGGATGATTCAATTGCACTACCTCAACTGCAGACACTCAATCACACAGACAAAACCATCGAGGAAAAATAACACAAATGGTTATCATATCAGTTCAGGTCCACTTATTGCCTCTGACTACCAGATTATTATTATTATTATTTGCATACTTTCAAGTCTGCCACTTCTTCCTGTATAAAAACCTATACAAAAAACACAACTCATAAAACATGCATGCACACTCACATAAGCCAGTCATCTCAGTATATAATAGATGAACAAGACTCGCCCAAGAAAGTAATCATTATAACTTGTGGAAGCCTGTCCGAACAGCTTTATTATCACTAAAATCATAATTATATTCTTTTGCAGTATACCTACTTCTGGTGCAAATGAAGGCACACTTAAAAAATACGAATATTATTTCTTCTATAATGTGGGTGGGAAGAGGAAGGCGTATTAAGATCACACGAGTAATAATAATAATAATAATAATAATAACTACAATGCCCCCTCATGAGTAACTGTACAACTGAAAGGTTTTAGAAATGCTCAGTCATATGTTTACCTATGACGTCACAAAGGGACACTTTCTCTCCCTGCTGACACTAACACGGACTGCCCAGCTACGCCATTGTAGATCTACGAGCATTTATATAGACGTGATTTACAGTAGTGCAGTGTAGGCTAGTATTTTAATCATGGAGTGTTATAGTGTTGCTGTGTAGTAGCTTTGTGAGGTGTCGTAGCATAGTGGTGTTGTGTAATATAGTGCAGTGGTATTGTTTGGTATTATAGCATTGTACCGTAACTGTATAGTTTTTACGTAATTTGCTTTATTTTTATTGTCGCCAAGTGTTAACATTCAACACAAAGAGACTCAACAGTGAAAGGTTGAACTAAGATTCATCCCTTCCATTTGAATAATCTCCCTTAACGTCATGGAACTAAAGTATTAACAGTTCTAATCTAATTCACCTTTCACGTAAACATTCAAATAGCAAGAGCAAATTCAATTACGCTTGGTCTGCTTGGTACTAAAATGGAGACACAGGCCAAGTATTCATGTGACTTCCCGCCATTCTCCGCCCCGGGCCCTGTGTGTGTGTGTGTGTGTGTGTGTGTGTGTGTGTGTGTGTGTGTGTGTGTGTGTGTGTGTGTGTGTGTGCGTGTGTATTACCAAACAATGAAGAAGATGAAAAAAAAAAAAACGCATTTTTCAAGCCGAAGCGCGAGTTTCTCACGCACATAATTTCGCCATTGT
>NC_136967.1:160000-172500 GCF_032717465.1 Coenobita brevimanus
GTGGTGGTGGTGGTGGAGGTGGTGGTGGTGGTGCAGGTGGTGGTGGTGGTTAGGGATAGTGGTGGTAATGTTGTTTAGTCATCCACATTAACAGTCGGTTGACACGCCCAAAGCCTAATACATGGCCAGGGAAAGTGTGTGTGTGTGTGTGTGTGTGTGTGTGTGTGTGTGTGTGTGTGTGTGTGTGAGAGAGAGAGAGAGAGTCACCATTAACGCCTACCACACATTCTTAATTGCACATGACCCTCTGTCTTTAGTTTGATTAGAATACCAGAGTTCTCCTAAGCACGAGAGGGTTAACAGTGAAGGGAATAACACACTAACTCCTAGGATTCATTCTCAGCTGAATAAAATCGTCTGGCGTTAGGTGGAGTAAATAAAACGAAAGAAAATGCAAACAGACCAAGGCTAATAGATAGATAGCTAGATAGATAAACCTAGACAGACAATAAAGGTAGATAGATACTGCAAAGAGTTTCATATTTATCTCGCATCTCTCAAACGCTACTGTACTGAATCAGTTTCCTTACCACGGATGATGAATGCTAGTTTGATAAAGTTAAACAGATTGACGAAACAAGGTAGATAAGACCAAATTAATAAAGCAAGATACACAGACAAAGCTAACTAGATAGATGAAGCTTAATAAATAAAATAGTTTCACATTCCATTATAGTCTCACGTCTCTTAAAATCTAAGTCCTGAACCAATTTACGCCTAGGAGACAATGATAGCTATACACCCATTATCTCATATGGGGCAATAAGGGTGACATAACCGGAACTTAAAGTCGTCATAAAAACAGCCTGTGTTGTGGATGCGAATGTTGCGTGTGTATGGGAGAGCTGTGTATGTGAGGAAAGAGTGGGGAGGGGTGCGTGGCGGGAGAGAGGGGGGCAGGAAATTGTGTGTGTGTGTGTGTGTGTGTGTGTGTGTGTGTGTGTGTGTGTGTGTGTGTGTGTGTGTGTGTGTGTGTGTGTGTGTGTGTGTGTGTGTGTGTGTGTGTGTGTGTGTGTGTGTGTGTGTGTGTGTGTGTGTGTGTGTGTGTGTGTGTGTGTGTGTGTGTGTGTGTGTGTGTGTGTGTGTGTGTGTGTGTGTGTGTGTGTGTGTGTGTGTGTGTGTGTGTGTGTGTGTGTGTGTGTGTGTGTGTGTGTGTGTGTGTGTGTGTGTGTGTGTGTGTGTGTGTGTGTGTGTGTGTGTGTGTGTGTGTGTGTGTGTGTGTGTGTGTGTGTGTGTGTGTGTGTGTGTGTGTGTGTGTGTGTGTGTGTGTGTGTGTGTGTGTGTGTGTGTGTGTGTGTGTGTGTGTGTGTGTGTGTGTGTGTGTGTGTGTGTGTGTGTGTGTGTGTGTGTGTGTGTGTGTGTGTGTGTGTGTGTGTGTGTGTGTGTGTGTGTGTGTGTGTGTGTGTGTGTGTGTGTGTGTGTGTGTGTGTGTGTGTGTGTGTGTGTGTGTGTGTGTGTGTGTGTGTGTGTGTGTGTGTGTGTGTGTGTGTGTGTGTGTGTGTGTGTGTGTGTGTGTGTGTGTGTGTGTGTGTGTGTGTGTGTGTGTGTGTGTGTGTGTGTAAGCTCGAGTTCCCATTACCCCATTACTTTAAACAAACCTTTCCTCACTTTCTAACCCTACAATTCTCCACAGCCCCCTGCCACTCTACCCCTCACTTTCTGCCTTCTATATAGCTTAAAAGACACAAAGCATGATAGAGCAGCATATAACACATCATCATCATCATGAATCGCCATCATCATCAGCATCATAGCCCTATATCTCGTTAATATATAAATGTATCTAATGGTTTTGAATCAATATTAGTATCGAAGCTAATCTAATTAGGATAGAATCAAAGCCATACATTATTTAGGAATTCATATGTCTGGCGAGAGGCATACCTCTGTAGCTGTAAAAAAAAAAAAAATTGGGTGGGATAGGAGCTAAATGATAGCCAAAAATAATAATAAATCTTAGAACTTAATTAAACTTTCAGAAGACGAGTATTACCTTTGCATTCAGGGTCCATAAAGCAGAGAAGAAATGAATGTCCGAGGAAAACCATACTCAGAGACAACACCACCCACAACGCCATCACTGTACTATCTCACATCCTCGAAGGTGTAAATGAGTCACAGGTATACACGATAAAAAATGTATTTTATCAAAAAATTCCTCTTTAGCCACACGCTGTTAAAAATGTGCCTTGAGACATACACAGTCCAAAATGTATCTTGAAACATACGATCCAAAATGTATCTTCAATGATACACAGCCGAAAATTTATCTTGTCATACACATTCAACATTATTTTCACGCATATGCTATCAAAAGTTTATCTTCGCCTTCAAAACTCTATCTTTAACCTTGTGATCGATTGTTCACAGTGAGCTTTGATGCTGTTAGCGTTTTTCTTTAAAAGGCATTCATATATTTTAGTTTTGCTGCTTCCAGACAATTTTATTTAGCTACAGATGACTTATCGGACTGGAGGGGTAGGATATAGCCGTCTTTAACCCTTTCTCTATCAGGGGAATCTAAACCAATTAACATAGTTTGGAAGGAGACTGCATAAACTATACAAAAATGTCACCGTACTACTGAGGCTAGCTCATTTCTTTTTTTCATTCCACACGCAAACACCTTAAAATTCACTAGCCACCTGTCCACTCACTGTCTTCCTTCATACTGACTATAATGGGTCCGGATTATTTTGATTCACTTATCTCGATCTTGCTTCGATCTATAGCACCATCGAGAGGAATTCTCTTCTGCCTAAGAAATGAATGTTATCCATCAGTTTTATCTTAGGGACTTTTTGTTACCGGAGGTGTGACTCGTTCTCTCCAGTGCTTCGATAAAGGGTGTGGGCTTGAACAACAACAACAAAAAGATAATTTGTTAGATTAAAGAAAATTTAAATGGAATTAAGTGTTTTAAGCATCCTAACTCCAGTCAGATTTCGATCTAATTGAAATTAAGACTGAACAGGTCCTTCACTCAACTCAGTGTCGTAGTTCCAATCACCTTAGGACTACTGCACAAAACACATTTTGGGAGAAATTAAAAGAAAACAAATACAAATAATTCAATCCTTTGATATTCATTATGTCAGCATTCCACTGATAAAGCTGGACATACCCTTCATATATGTTCTTTTTTTACTGTTCAGTAGAAGCTTCACTGCTCTAAAGAATGTATCCGATAGGATTATAAATCTGTTACCCATCAAAATTTCACAGAAAACGTAGCCATCGTAGACTAAAATAATGGTTTTATTGGACTAACAAATGTAAATAGGTCACTCTCTCACTCAAAGATTTGCTTGTACAGTATAATCGTCTCCCACCTCGGCTGCCATTTCGAAGTAGTACAGGACTATTAACTCAGTATCCCTCTCTCCTCCCTCCCTAACCTTTCCCAGTACGGTATGTCTCCACCATCTGCACCCGTCTCCTTCACAGACATGACTTCCTGGGCATCCTTATTGTAGTGGCTCACAGGGGGTTAGCATTCCCATTTCTCGTATATTTACCTGATGTGTATTTGCTCTAGTGGTAGGTGGTGGCGACCACCATCCACTCACTTGATGTAGGCTAGTGCTGCCTACTTCTTCCTTAGCCTTTATCATTCTTTTTCTGTGCCTGCCCTCCTCTTCCTATTTCTCCCATCTTTCCTGTCACTTCTTATTGCTTTTCTTTCCGTTACAGGTGGCTTTACATTGAGTGACAAGTCAAATGGTTTCCTGTAAGCCAAGAAACCATTTACAACGCTGGGTGGTAACCATATAGCCAAACCATACATGCTCCCTACGTGTCAACAAGTGGGTTGGTGGAGGGTTAGTGCCCCTCCCTGTAAAACAAATAACTCAGTCAAATGGCCACCCCTTAAGGGATTATGGCGTCGGGCAATAGATAGATAGATAGATAGTATTTGCTCTCTTGATTATCATGTATATCATTCTTCGCTGTCCTTGGTCTACCAGAGTAGTCAGCATGCTCACTGAAGTCAATCTGGGTCCTGTTGCTGATCGTATTCATATGCTCGGTGTCTGCTTTGCCAAGCATTATCTGTCTACATTTTCATCCCCTGCTCCGTCTTTTTCCTCCCGACTGGTTGATGTTCTCTCAGATGCCACCCACTTCGACCGTGTGCAGTGAACTCATGTCCCCGGTGTGGTTTCCTGGCTCAAAATAATTCGTTCAACACACGAATCTCCATCTCTCTGACTGAGATATACCAGTATCCGTGCTGACCTTGTCACACCTATACCTGTTGACCCTCTGGCCCTTGTCTTGACACGGACAACTTCTGCTGGTCATTAGATCGGTAGGATTGGTTCGGGCAACAGAGTTTAGGGTTTCAGTGATGGGGAACTGAGAGCAGCAGCCACCTATTCCCCAACCAGTTGTCTGCTTTTATCTCTGCCCTTGACAGCCTTCTCCCTCAAAAACTCTCAGGCCTAATCATTTACCATTCCCAAGCAGCTCTCGGCCTTCTTCACAACCCTCCTTGCCTACCCTCTCCTCTTCTCTCCTGTCCTCCCAACACATCAGGTTCATGCTCTCGATCTCAGCCTTTCTTTTATCTGGATCCTAGCTCATGTTGGTAACACCCGACACGACCAGGTATATCGCCTGATCCGAGCTGCCTGCACCTTCCTCCTCCATGTCATTCTCCTTCCAGTGTCCAAGGCGACTGTCCAGAAATTCCTTCGAGAGGGGGCCAGGGTGGGCCAAGACCTGTGTATTGATGCTGAACGACCCACCAGCGTCACTATCCAGTACTATGACAACTACCGCGGGATGAAACACATAAGCACCCCGCACCCACCCGCAACTGTGATGTGGCTGTTGTCCACACTCGCCTGGGATATCGCTCCCGTGGGCAAGTCACTCGAGGACCGGCCGACAACAAACCCTGCGTATTCTGCAACGCCCCCATGGCTGACTTATTATCCCATCTTATCGTTAACTGCCCCATTATTGCTTTGTGTACCTACATCCTTAAAGATCTTGATGTACCAGAGGACATTCTCACTCTCTCTCCTAAATACCATTCCTTTCAGTGCCCTAGCACGCGGATGATGATAAAGATGATGATGATGATGATGATGATGATGATGATGATGATGATGATGATGATGATGATGTGTGTGTGTGTGTGTGTGTGTGCGTGCGTGTGTGTGTGTGTGTGTGTGTGTGTGTGTGTGTGTGTGTGTGTGTGTGTGTGTGTGTGTGTGTGTGTGTGTGTGTGTGTGTATGCTTGCATATGCGCATGTACAGTATATGTTGCTCGTATGCCAGGGTTTAAAAAGAAAGGTTTTACACACACACACACACACACACACACACACACACACACACACACACACACACACACACACACACACACAAATGAGTATAGGAAAAAGGGTGATGTGCTGAGTCAGAAGAGATACGGTAGTTACACTGATGTGTAAAAAATTAATAATACTGTCACACTATTGGTCATATTTTAAATGGCGTAAGAGCCTTCGCAACACCTCTTCCTTAGCGATTTCGTCTGCACATTACATGTTAATACTGTTTTCCATTATTCTGATGGAGACTATCGATAGTAAAGAGTCAAGAACAGCATGCAAGAGAATGATAAGGTGTAATATGCGAACTAAATCGCTTAGGAGGAGGTGCTACGAAGCGTACGATGTGACTCTAGGTACGGGAGTAAACCCTGAACGGAGACTAGCCTAACATGTAATTATTATGGACAGCGATCATTAGTGCCCAAGCAGCGACATGTGTGCCATGTGTTGCACTTGGGAAGACAACATGCCTAGGGCAAGATATAAACCAATAAATAAATAAGCACATGAATATACAAATGGATAAATGAAAACTGATGAAGAAGAACAAAAATGTTCATGTAAGAAGCCCAAAAGATATGTGAATATCATTTAACAGTTAATCTAGATCTCAACTACTACTTACCCTTCATAATCGGAAGCGTAGCAGGATTTTGAAAATGAGGTAGCCAAGGGGAGGCCAGTCATACTCCCGGGGTGACCAAAGGAGAACTCTCTTTAAAAGTTCTTGGGTATTGCCCGGAAGTATGAGGGTATGAGGTGGTAACTGAGGTGGCCAGTGCCACTCTGGTCGGCACTCTGACTACGCCACTCTTCATAACCAAAGCCGGAATAAGAACTGAGGGCCCTGGGGCACAGCATCTTGCCGAGGCCCCCTAAGACTAATGTTGGCAAAGCACAGCAGTATAAACACTCAATATATTTTTAAGCTTCACTTAGTCTGTACAGTACACATACCAGTGTATATTATTCTTTCTATTTTACGGGCATGCAATGTCTAAGGTCAGTATTCACTCTATCCTGGGGGGTTCCAGTTTGTGTGGGGTCCCTCGGGCTATAGCTCCAGTAGCATTTTTGTCCAGCCCTGTTAATAATATACGTGTAATTAAAAACGTACTACTTACCTTAATAAATATGATACACATCAACATACTTACCGAATGGATTAATGAGGAAATCAAATATGCCTCTGGTCTGAGTAACGTTGGGTCTGCGGGTGGTTCTGGCAGTTGTGGTAGCGGTGGTAGTGGTAGTGGTGGTGGTAGTTGTGGCAGTCGAGGTGAGCTTAGCGTGAGCCAAGGCCAGTCCATCCTTAGGACTTTCTATGTGGTTACCTATCTCTTCGTCTATGGCATTGTCTTGCAAGAGTGCGTTCATAAGGACGACAATGGCATCGTGGGAAATATCACTATCGCCCATATCTGTACAGGAAAGAGAAGGGTGCTGCCAGTGTGAGTGAGCATCGGCACAGCGCTTCAGCTTCAGCTGAAACTGGGAGCGAGAGAAAACGGAGTGTGGTAGTATTAGAGAAAACAAGAATCGTCCACAAGTTAAGGGACACTAAAGTATAGTCAACTCGAGGTAAGGCTGTCTTCTAAGTGGCATAGGAGACTTCGTAGCTGGAGTCGTAGTTAAGATTATGAAAATTGGGTGGTCAAAGGGTGATTTGGAAGTATTTTCCCCGGAAAAATGGCCAGTGTCAACGTCATCACGACTACCTCTATAGTTAGCATCCCTTCTTTAGTCATTAATCTTGCACATTACATCTTAGCACTGTCTTATGTGCTTTACTTTATCGCTTTAATTTGGAGAAGTTTATACCCAAAACAGAGAAGAGGGTATGGAGATGTGAGGTGGAAATTAAGGACCCTATAGATAGTATTTATAGGATCTCTAGTGCAAATAAATCGAGAATATCCCAGGCCACCTAGTTCACAATCCTTAGTTATCATTTAATGAAGAATTAATGGAAAAAAAAAACAGAACAGTCACAAGGAGAGTGGGGTGAAGGGTTGATATAAGAATAGAAGAATCAAGAGCTGGACTGTTATTGTCAGGAGTGGGTCAAATGGCCTTATAGCGTGGAAGTCATTGAGTAAAATAATATAGTCAAAATCAAAACTGACCCTTCAGCTCTGGGTGACAAAATAATTAGGGTGAGTTTCCCTCCAAAATTATTGATTCTAAACCTTAGTGTGACTCAGTGTTTTTCTGCAATGACTGACTGTGCTGTCCTGTTTCCTTATACTTGTTGGATAAGTATAAGAAGGATCATACACACATACAGATATACTGTTTACGGTGAAGAGACAACTGTTACGGCCCGGTTAGACCCTCTTCCGGTATGTGTATCTTCACAGAAAACACAATTTCAGTTTATGAGCATAATTCTCTCCTCTAAACACTTCACGGTACAGTGAAATCAAGACTATAATATGAGCATTTTTAGAACCATAATTAAGTTATCCAAAATTTTGGCGAGAAAACACAGACAAAATATAACTAAACAAGAACTTATTTAGAGATGGAGACTGAAAATGAATATTGTATGTTATCACAATACAGAGTGAAAATCAATCTTTGTACACACAAGAAATAATAATCTACACGAAAAATATATAAAAGAAGTTACAGAAAAAAAATAAAAAGATTGACAGAATGACAAATTGTAACGCATTCTGTTACACATTCAAGATTCATGCTACCAAAAGATGCAATTTTCCAGTCCAAGATCACCCTTTCAGTATAATGATGTTTATTAACTCACGCCACCCCAAGACAATTTCCTTCAGCTTGAGTGAGACTTCTTGAACTGGAGGGTTAGATATAGTCATTCTTAGCCCCTTCACTACAAGATTTCTCTCATAAGCTCAATTAAATAGTCAGGTGGTGGCAAACATGAAGACAATTAATGGGTCATTACACCAAAAGGGATATTCGGCATTTCTTATTAGCCATGCTAATAATGCATTAAGATGCAGAAAAGATTAGGCGCTGGATTGTTTTACACACAGCAGAACTACATAGCGTTATTTACACAACTGTTTATACAGTTCTACCTACATACAACGTGATTTACACTCAGCACTAGTATTTACAAATAGCATTGCTATTTACAAACAACAATGTTATATACACACACTGCTATTTACACACAATGCTGCTATTTACATCAGTCATTTCTGAGATAAATTTTCGTCTACATGGTCATACTTACTTTTCGGTCCTGAGTTAGTTTCGTCTCGGGGTCCAAGGAGGTCCTGTCACTGAGCTAGGGTGGTGGTTGTCTATTGCAACTTTGGTGCAATACTCAGGTAGTGGGTCTATAATTGTACAGTAAGAGAAATATGCATCTTCCCGAGGTATATCGTGGAAAAGCTGGATCATGTGTAACACGATTTAGTCCAGAGAAGTCATTAACACTCTACAGACAACACTGAGAGGAAGATTGTTTCATTGACCGTACACTTTAATGTCTTGTTGAAATAGTAGTAGGGTAATAAAGATACTAATGCAGTCGTTGTTGGTGTGACAGTACTTGTGTTAGGAAACAAAACGATGTTGCAGTCTCCCTTAGTATGACGTTACTAAATATGGGAAAACAGTGAACAGTGCTATCCCCTTCATTACGAGAGGCATAAGAATAAACAAACAAACAAAAACATACTAATGAAAGGGTTCACGAAGATTGCCTTTGTTCCCTTCAGTATGAGGGACACTGAGGAGGATTTCTTTCTTCTTCTTTCTTTCTTTCTTTTTTATTTTTGTTTTGTTTTGTTATTGCCAGTTTGTTTTATTTAGGTTCAATGGAAACCTCTGAAGGCAAAGAAGTTATAAGCAATCCCCATTAACCCATTCACTTCGATGAAGTCTTTGTTACTTTGTTCTTTCTTCAGCGTGAGGCGGGACTTCTCGTAGTGCAGGAGTTAAAGTCTATTTGTGTAGTCACTGTCATGCTCCGCAGTTCTTAAGTAAAATGATCCTTGCCAAGATCAAGAGCTGTCAGGAAGGTTGTAACTGTAAGAGAGTTATGGTGATCGACACTACTTTGGCTGCCATGAGCACAATGGGGTAGTCTAGGCCAAGAAAAAGGTCAGCGGTGTTACAGAAAAATGGTAGTCGACTCTGGGATGGTGAAGTTGTCAAAGGAACAGTGGGGTATAGTCAAGAATCACTGGGTCATAAGTTGTCTATGATGGACTTTGTGAGGTGATCCATGTAGGAATGCAGCAAATAAACCAGGCAAAAGAAAAAATGAGAAGCAGGCATAGGGAAGAAGTCGATCTATACGTGCTTGGTGTGTATACATGGGCATACAAATAGTAGCTGAATAAATTACAGTAACTGAGTATCATTCATATAATTTACAGACCACCCTATATAGAAAGTAAAAGCTCACAGCACATGACATAGAAACGCAGAGTATGCCCATGTTACACAGCCCAACACGCATACCACAGCTATCCAAGCAAGAGAACCTACCACCACCAAATGACAGCGTTCAGAGCGCAAACACAGTCGTTATGCAATGACAAGTAGCGTCATGCGAGAGGCGTACCCACACACGACAGGCAGTGCAATGACAGCTGTTATGGGGTAGTCTGCTTCACCACATTCCGAATTCCTTCTTTTTTTTTTGCCATACTTTGCTGCAGTAGACACACCAGAGTATCTTATTCAAGCTAGTAAAATGTTATTTTGTACAACTAAATAAAAATCGTAGCACTCTGATATGATTACAACCAGTCAAAAAACCATGAAACATTTGCATCCACTTTATCATTTGGGGGAACTTAACACTTTCAGTGAAGTGGCCAGTTTTATTTCTTAATCTTGCTACCTCCAGATGATTTTACTTAACCATGACGAAACCTCTTGCTGTGAAGGAGTTAGAAACGATTCCCACCAAACTCCTCAACGCTGAAAGGTTTCCCCAAAGCAAATAAAATTGTTAGGTGGTAACAGGTAAACAGTACAAACACCATCAACCGAGGGAAATGGTTAACTTGGCATGTGAATTTATGAAAGAAAGAATTTAGGAATATCTGAAGCAGTGCGAGACTACAGGCTTACCTGACAGACGCTTGCCGTGGATCTCCTGTCTCGTGAGCTTTCTGTCTGAGTTACCTTAGCGAATTGACATGCAAGACCAACTCAGCCACAGCGGTTCACCTTCCTACGGTAATAACTTAACAATAACTTAAACATCTTGTAGGTTAAACGGATATCATTATAAAACTATAGTCTCTTTACCTTAACTTGGCCCTGATTTTCGTCTTTTTGTAGTTTCGTTCACCTAACTCAGTGGCAGAAAAAGACAATGTTGCACCTCTACACTCTTGCCATGACGCCTCTTCATGATGAGCATAATACTCGTATTCTTGTGTTCATCTCTTGTTACGATTCAGCATTCAAGATGGACAGATGGCAATTTTAGGCCAGGTTAGAGTAAAAGGAGTATAGAAGTCAGTATTAAGCTACATACATTTCTCAATCATGCAGCAAGGATTATATACACAGCTTATCAAACACCTGCCATTCATGATCAGGGTTGAGTAAATCTTATACACAGCAGGCAATTGTTTGGATGTTCACTGGATGTGTTTGGATGCGTTTGAGATATGTATGAATGAGATTTAAGATGATTTTGAGTTTGTTTGGATAGATCTGAGTGTGTCTTTGAATATTCATTCGTCTCGATGCGTTTAAGTATGTCTGTGTGGATGTTCATTGGGTGTGTCTTGGTTTATTTAGGTGATTTTGAGTGTGACCGAGTGTTATTTCGGTGTCCGTGAATATATATGTTTATGTATATGCATGTATGCGTACGTATGCATTATTAGCTAACAATCAAAGCATCACCTACACACAATCGCCATAACACTCTGTTCCCTCACCTGGTACAATGGCTCTAGCAACATCGAACACGTTTAGCGCCCTGCCCATATCCACGCTCCTGAAGGCCGCATCTAGCCTTCTGGGATCCCTCATGCCCTGGTCCAACGCCCTGTAGACCCGCGTGTAGTTGTCGCTGAAGCCAAGATCCAGGAAGCGGGAGTTGATGCGGCGTCGGGAGGAGGAGGCCGAGGACGAAAACGACAAGAGGGATGCCAGAAGAACGACTAATAGCAACTTTGAGACGACATGTGGCCATATTGAGGGGATTCTTGAGTCTCGAGGCCTTGAAATGACTGAGGGATATATCCTTGAGTTAAAGGACATTCTTGAATGTTGTGGTGTCTCTGGTTGGCTTTGAAATAGAGGGACTGAAGGCTGGGTTTCTCTCCTGCGACTTCGATCCTTCCTCGTCATTGTTGTGTTTGTCCGTTGTCGTGTTCTGTAAGCAAAAGAAAGGGAAATTGTTAGACTTTTAAGGGACAAAAGATGATTTATTGCACTAGTGGGTAATTATGAAAATGGTGGCAATGAAGGAAAATTATTTAATTGGTGACTGATATGACAAGTAATTTATTTAGGGAGGTAAGGGGCATTAAAGTTATATTATAAGACTGGGAAAGGACATCATAATCATCATCATCGTTATCATCATCATCATCATCATCATCATCATCATCATCATCATTATAATCCTGACCCTCTCTCCCACACTTTACGGTAAGCCAAAAGGGAGGCATCAAACAGGTTACCAAATGTAGCTCATAATATAAGAAGAAAGAACAGTTAAATAGATCTTTTGCCCCCCTTCTCTATCTGTCTGTCTGTCTGTCTGTCTCGCTCTCTCTCTCTCTCTCTCTCTCTCAGTTCAAATTTCCGCCACGGAATGTCGAAAGAGAAGCAGAATGATGGGCAAAGTTGAACGAAAACCGCAGTGAAAAGTCGATGGTGACGGGAAAAGTGTAATACTGAGCTGTGTCATTTGTCAGTGTGGGAGCGTGGGTTGCATAGGCACTGAGAGAGAGAGAGAGAGAGAGAGAGAGAGAGAGAGAGAGAGAGAGAGAGAATACTTTTTAACTATCCTTTCGTCTTTTTTTTTTTTCTTGTTTCTCCATCCCCTGCATTTTCTGTTTTATAACCCTCATTTCCGTTCTCTTTCTGTTTCATTCTTCTATGTCAGTTTTTCTAATTCATTCGTTTTCACCCTGTTTTCCTCAGTATTATCTTTCTTCTTCTACATCTTCATTGATTACTTCTTTTTTCATTCATCACGTTCAT
>NC_136967.1:177500-192500 GCF_032717465.1 Coenobita brevimanus
CAAAGAAGATGGTAATGACGATGGAAGAAGGGGTGTGGTCCTTTAAGGGCCAGTGGCACGTGTCGTGTGCTCACCAGGTGTACTATATTTCACACACACACACACACACACACACACACACACACACACACACACACAACTGTACTCTGGTACATGCACACTTCTTTACTGTCTGTCTATCTGTCATACATACACACTAGTTAACTCTCTCTCTCTCTCTCTCCAGTTTAAGCAGCCTAAAACTTAAGCTGCTTACCTGACCATGCTATAAATAGACAGGTAGGTAGAAAGCCCCGTAGGTAGATAGAACATTAGATAGATGTAAGGATGGATGGTTTAAATGAGATGATGCTTGATGGTATGGAGGAACAGGTGGGCAGAAAGATGGAAAGACAGAGAGATAGATAGGTAAGTGGAATGATAGATTTGTAGACAGACAGACAGAAGGGTAAATAGGTATATAGAACGACAGACAGACTGATATCTATGACCATAATGTAGATGCCACTAGCTAGAGATGATAAGATAAACAGATAGATAGACAGACAGACAGACAGACAGATATTCAGAGATAGATAAGTAAATGGATAGAGATAGAAAGACTAACAAATTGATAGTCTGATATAGTTTGAGAGATCGATGCTCAGAGAGACAGAAAAAGAGACAGACAGATAAACAATGAAAAAATAGACTCAGATACCTCTCTCATGATCTATCAAACCTAAATAAACTTTCTGAAACCAAGATGGCTGATCTGGCCTACTTTTATATGTTTTTAATGGACAGGGACAACTGAAGCGAGGAGTGGAACTGATTGACTGATTGAGAGAGAGAGAGAGAGAGAGAGAGAGAGAGAGAGAGAGAGAGAGTCAACAGCACGTAATGAAATAATAAAAAATATAACAACAATAATAATAATAATAATAATAATAATAATAATAATAATGATAATAAAAAAAGGCTAATTGATTAACGAAGCAAATTTGCTATTAAAAAATGCATTCCACTGTGTGTGCGCGTGTGTGTGTGTGTGTGTGTGTGTGTGTGGTTTGACCCGGTAATGTACTTTCTCTGGTGAAAGTTGTGGAAGGACTCGATAAGCCTTGAACTCTCTCTCTCTCTCTCTCTCTCTCTCTCTCTCTCTCTCTCTCTCTCTCTCATGTTCACCCACACATCCTCCCCCCGCCCCCTCCCTCTCCCAAACACACAAAGGGTCTCAGCTTCCAACATCAACTAGAAGAGGTGAGGGAAAGAGAAGACTGAAGGGGAGACAAAGATTATGGTGAAAGGATGACTTGGATGGATGGAGAAACTGGGAATGAATATCTATACTCTATTCACTTTAATCTAGCGTAAAATTTCCATATCTCCATCCTAAATAATGAGCAATAAATTAACAGTAAAATATATATATATTGTCATAATTTTGCTAACAGACAGACTCATAAATTAGTTACCTAGTTATAGCCTTCCCTGTCATAAACGATCTCGAATAGGACAGACAACCGTTGCTACTTGTTTTCCTTTGCACTCCTTTGAAAGACAGACAAAGAAACCGAACCAAACACATTATCCCCTCGCCATACGCATGCGGGTGTAAAAAGACATCGGCGTAATGAAAGGGTTATGGGCGGTAAATAGGAGAGAGCTACTTATAGGTCCAGACACGTACTGATTATGACAGCTGGTACTGCTATTCCACTGACGATATAATTATGAGTAGAAAGCGTTGTGTCCCGTTTCCGGGGCTCTTAACACCTTTAATCAGGTAACTCTTCTTTTTCTTTTGTTTATTTTTGCTACTTTCCGGACGATATTTTTTTTACTTAGACAAACTTCTCAGTACTGAAAGAGTTAATAAAGGCAATATCAAGTCTCATCCTGCTAGAAAGGTTTCTCGTAAGCTTAATAAAATCGTCTGGAAAAAGAATAAAAATAAAATACTTGATAAATAAGATAAGCAATAAAGAAAACATGCAGTAAATAAAATACGCAAGAATAAAAATGAAATACGCTATTGGACTGAAGAGGTTCTTTCCTGTAATCCCTTGTCCCTGTTCATTCAGCAATATATTTGTGGAACCTAGATGTAGATTCGATGGTTGCCCGTTTAATTCTCGGGGAAGACCGAGACTAAGCCAAAAAATGGTCGTCTGTCGTAATGCCCTAGCTCGTGTAGTTGTAGGGCTTTAGGACTGTATCATCTGGCTGTGGAAATTTCGTAACACCTCTTTCGAAGCGATCTATTCAGCACATTACACCTGAGTTCTTTTTGTATGTTACTGATGTAAGCTATGTCAATATCAGAACTGTGTAAATTGCACGGAAGAGAATACTGAAGTGTGATATGTATAATAAACCGCTTAGGAAGAGATGGTACGAGGCTTACGATGACACAACATTTACGGACCTTTATTTCAAGCCTCCATTTTCTCCTCTTCGTAAGGCACAGGGTGGGTAACAAAAAGATATACTTCCCCTGTTGACTGTGCGCCTGTACTGTGTCTCTCCCGGGTGGTAACGGTGCACCCACTTGTAAGAGGAACGGTACACGGTGCTCAGACGTCTGCTGGATATGGCGTACCGTATCAGCGTCATTACCCACCGTGTACTCTTATTTTTAGCCCCGTGTTCTCGTGGGATTGGGAGTCACGGAGATGTACAGTACTTCGCTTTGTAGATTTCGTCACACCTCTTCCTGTAGAGGCCACGAAGTCTCCTGTCACTTACAATTCGGATATAATTCTTACCACTTCTTCCTGACCAGTGTATTTTTGTGCATGTGATATTTTAACACTTTCAATTCATTCACGACTTTTATATTTCATTTCCGCTGTCCCAGATGATTCAGTGAAGGTTAGAGTCCTGTCTTTCGTTATTTTGGCCACTTCCAGACGACCTAATTCAGCACAGGGGGAACTCTCGCAGTAAACTTCCCATATCACCATAAACCATTTACACACACACACACACACACACACACACACACACACACACACACACACACACACACACACACACACACACACACACACACACACACACACACACACACACACACACACGCGCACACACAGACACACACACACACACACACACACACACACACACACACACACACACACACACACACACACACACACACGTTATGTCAGTGAGGTGGAGCCAGATTTCGAAGCATGTTGTCGGATAGTCCTCCTGTCTATGATCTGTGTCTTCGTTTGCTGCTCCTACCTCACCCCATCTCTTGCTGGAAATTAGGGTTTGGATGATGATGATGATGAGGAGGAGGGGCAGAGATCCCTGGGGCCGAAGAAGTTAAGGTAATTTGAGGGCGAGGCAGGTGGGGTGGGTTGGGGAAAGGGATGTTTTACTATCCTCCGGTGAATGTGTGGGATGAGGAGATGGATAGGGAGGGGGGGGAGAGGGGCACAGAAAAGGAGTAAAGGAGGAGGAGGGGATGAATGAGGAAGGGATCGTTAGAAATATTTTTAAATTCAATATGCCTGTCTACTGGATACGGTTAATTAAGGGAGTTAATCACAATAATTAAGAGAAGTTGTATTACCCCACCTCCACTCAAGTAAAGAAGGTGGTCAGAGCGAGAACAAGAGTAAATGAGAAAGAGGAGGATGGATGGGATGAGGGAGGAGAAGGGGGGTGGCAGAACAGGAGTAAAGGTCGTGTCGGTAGCGTAGCGATGGTGGTGGTCACGGCGGGTGGTGAACTGGGTGAGCATGGGAGTCAATGGGAGGGGATGAGGTGAGGTGAGGCAGTGCAATCCTCTCTGTTAATGTTAATAGCGCAGAATTACACTAACCCCAAAGGCAGGGTCACACGCACGATTTTTTTTGTTATGACAGCAGTATTAAGCTATCATCATTATCGTCATCATCATCATCATCCAGACCTCTTATCCCGCCTAAAGGGTGAAGAAGGGTCCAGAGAACGAGAGAAAAACTGACAAAAGTGGGCCAACTCTCACTCATTCATCATTCAAGCCCCAGGATTCCTGACTTCACCTCAGTGTCATAAATACCCTCTCTTTCAGTCTTACATACTTCAAACTGTTACCAGATAGAACAATACCAAGTTATCAAATAAAATAAAATCAAATAACGTCATACTTCTTTGTTCAAAAATCCCCATACTGAGCTAAGCCATGTTACAGCTGATGTTTTTTTTAGATTGCAGTCATCTGTTGTAGTGATGACTTGGCACTTGTGGAAATGCACGAATAACCCTCCTTCCTGCTTCCTCTCTCTCTCTCTCTCTCTCTTCCTCTCTGTTTCATCTATCGATCTGTTTATCTATCTGTCTTTTTAAATATAGGTAGATAGACTGATTAATCGACAGGTAGACAGGTAGATATATGTCAAGATACGAAGATGTCAGTCAGTTTATTTACCTGCCGACCTACTTACCTACCTACCTACCGACCTACCTACCTGCCTACCTATCCATCAGTCTATCTGTCTATCTATCTGTCAACTCCCAAACTACCAATCCTCCAATGTGTTTGCCCTGTGGAACTCTGACAGGGAAGGCGTTGAAGAAAGCAAACATCATTACTCTCTGTCAGTCCAAACTCTTCTCCTAACTTTCTCAACTCTGGTGTTAGTTTGTTTCACTCCAGTTCTGCCGGTCGGACTGGTGGACTCAATCTGTTTCCCCCTTTTGTCCCTACTAACCCTCCAGCACGATTGAGGACATACATGAAATCGTCTGTTAATTGCAGGTAATCTGGTCTTTGGCCGATACGACCCGAAGGGGGTATTAATGGACTGGGTGTTTTTTTATTATCTGTCTATCTATCTATCTATCTATCTATTTAACTATCTATCTATCTGTCTATCTTTCTAATCCTCAGCCCATCCTTAAGTAAAAAGAAAGATGATGATGATGATTATGAATAAGAGTAAGAATAAGATGATAAAGGTGATGATGATGCTAATGATGACGATGACGATGATACATTTATTTGTTTACTTATTTCTTTTTTTAATTCTATTGTGTGTGTGTGTGTGTGTGTGTGTGTGTGTGTGTGTGTGTGTGTGTGTGTGTGTGTGTGTGTGTGTGTGCGCCTCTCCCTCTCGCTCTATCTCAGTCAGGGTTGCCAAACACTGAAGTAACACCAAATACTTTCTCCCATAACGTTCGAAAACACCTATACATAAGAGCACCGATTTTTTGGCTGTATAAATCCGGATTAAACTTATGCGAACGGATTAAAGTAGGATTACCTCCTCTTGATGCTGTGAAGTGAGGATTTATCTCTTTATTTATCTATTCAATTGTTTTTTTTTTATCTTAAGGACTGTGGATTGTGTTCTGCGTGTATTTTTAACTTTCTTTAATATAAGAGAGAGAGAGAGAGAGAGAGAGAGAGAGAGAGAGTACAGTATATGAAATCATCTCTCTCTCTCTCACACACACACACACACACTGGTCTTCCAATGGGGTATATGGAGGAGGGTGACGTAGTGTGGCTTTCCCTCGTGACAGTTGCACTTTCTCTTTCCTTTCCTCACTGCCTCACTGTGCCCCTTTTCCTCCTTGCTCTCTTTATTTCTTGCTCTCTTCTCTCTTTCTCACTTCCCTTGTTCTCTCCTCACTCATCCCGTCACTTGTTCTGCTCTCTTTGCTCTTGTCTCTTTTTCTCATACTTATTTTTTCCCTGTTCAGTTCAGTTCTCTCCCTTACTAGCTCATCATGCACCTTTCGTCTCTCTCTTTCCCACCCTTTTCTCTTTTTTTACTCTCTCTCTCTCTCCCTACTAACTCACTTCCTAACCTTGCCATGCTCCTTGCTCTCTTTTCTCATCTCTTTTCTCTTTTCCAGTCCTCTTTCGCCACTAGTTATTTATCTCACTCTGTTTCCTCCTCCTCCTTCCTCTCCGTCTTTTTTCTTCCTCACATTTTTTTTTCTCTCTCCTCCCTCCCCAGCAAGAACTTTCATTTCTTTCTTGCTCACTACCTTTTCTCCTCTTTCTCACTTTCCCTCTGCCAGCAATCTCACCTTTCACTTCTTTAGACCCTAGTTTTTTCATGTTTTTTTTTATTCATGTGATTTCAAAATTTCCTGTTTCCACACACACCTTAAGTAAATTTTGAGTAGTCTAATTAAGCTAAATATATCCAGTTATGTCCTGATTCAACCTATTCTTAGTTGGCATAGATTAACATAGCCCAATTCACCCAGATTAATATAATTTCTCTTTAATTCAGCAGCCTCTCTTGATCAGACTAAAATATAACCCAACTTTGCAAAATTTAGCACTAACTTGAACCGCTTTAAGATACGCTTACTTTCTTAAATGAGACAAGCTTTCACTTTATTTATTTAATCTAACTAAATTATCCAGTAAAAGGTTAAGAATCTAGTTTGTTCTGTAGCCTACTAACCAGAACCCCTAACCCATTACAACTTTGCCTAAATATAGTCGTAACTAAGCAAGATGGAAGAAAAAGAGACATTAATTTCAAACTACATAATGCTTGTTTTTGAGAGAGAGAGAGAGAGAGAGAGAGAGAGAGAGAGAGAGAGAGAGAGAGAGAGAGAGAGAGAGAGAGAGAGATTTCACATTACTGGGTATGTAAACTATGAATTTAGAGCTTTTATGAGAGTTTATGTCCTGTATTAATCTCTCTCTCTCTCTCTCTCTCAACACGGCCAGCACTTTCTCCTCCTCCCTATCTCCAATCTTCTTCTTCTACACCACAACCCTTTTTATCTATTTTAAAATCTTTCCATCTTCTGTCTGTCTGTCTGTCTGTCTGTCTGTCTGTCTCTCTCTCTCTCTCTCCACCTAACCAACACTTTCTCCTTCTCCCATATTTTCTTCGTCTGTCCACTCCAACCACCGTTATTCGATAGGGGAGGTAAATATTGCTCTCTCTCTCTCTTTCTCTCTCAAGGCGTTGCTACAGTATGCATATTGTGTGTGTGTGTGTGTGTGTGTGTGTGTGTGTGTGTGTGTGTGTGTGTGTGTGTGTGTGTGTGTGTGTGTGTGTGTGTGTGTGTGTGTGTGCACCTGCATGCGAGTGTTTGTGTATGTGATTTGCTCATTTAGTAACTTCCTCATCTTGCTCCTGTCAAAATTTTTTAGAAATATATTTTTCTTGTGCTATTCTTCTTGAGCATATAATTCTGAGTTATCCATAAAATTACTTTCTCTGACAACAAGGCACAATGACGCAGAAAATTTACACAGCCTGATTTATCGAGATTTGCGGCGACCCAGTTTAACTTCGCCGGGGGTAAAAAAAACTTGAAGGAGCCGGTTTTTGCTTCAGAGTGTTCTTGAAACTCCAAGCCTACTTAATGAATTTACCTAGATAGGGACGCGACAAAAACACTTCTATTCCTCTGTCACACTCTCATCCTAACTCTCTCCCTCCACTCCAAGCCACCTTCCTTCACGTACTGTTCTCCTCTCTTCTGTCTCTCCTCTCGCCATGCTCATTCTCTCCTCATTCTCCCATACGAGATTGAAGTAATTAGAGGGAGATGAAGAAAACAAAGTAGAAAGTGGAGAGACAAGGTGAGGAGTACTTGAGAAAGGGAAGGAGAAGCTCAGCAAAGAATTTCCCAAACCACTTTTGCCATTTTTATTTCACCGTCCTTTACTGGATGCACGAGGTGATATATATATATATTTTTTAATAAGTCAAGTTTCAAGTTAGGTATAGCTGGTGCCAGTCCCACGCAGTGCCTCGCGAACTGGTATAGGTGTGGAAGGCTTTAGGAGTATAAGGTGAGAAATGCATGCGAAAATTGTAACGGAATAGGAAAGCAAATGGCTGGAGGACAATTTGCCGAGGTCACCCATCAAAGGAGACAGCGTCAGGCAATAGATATACAGTAACTTGCAGAAAGAAGACAGAAATATTGGGATCCAAGCCTTCATTTGCATATCAAGGCCTCCCGCTTTGAAGTCGGGAATGAAATACAGAGTAACGTAGGACGACGACATGCAGAGTTTCGAAAAAAACAAAAAATGTAGAGCTTCGATGCATAGACGAAATGGTGGGATCATCATCATCATCATCATCATCAGCAGCAGCAGCAGCAGCAGCATAATGTCGGAGATAAAATACAGAGTTACAGGGTAGTGGGACGACATGAGGGGTTCCTACAAAATAGAAAATGTCGGTACAGAGACGGAATAGAGAGTTCCGATACAAAATACAGGCCCGAAATACAGGAAGTCGAAGTACAGGGTTCAGTAAAAATAAAGTACAGTTACGGACATTAACACTGATTCCTTCCCTAACGATAAATGGCGAGGTAGTGAGCCATGAATTTTAGATCACAGTGTGGCGATCTTTGGAACACATCAAATTTTTCAGTATATTATGTCAGAGTCTGATAACTGTTCGCCTAAAATTTTCAACTATATTTTTGTCCGCAGCTCTACGTACAGGATTTCCATACAGTCATGAAATACAAGGAAGTGAGATACAGAGTTTCGTTCTCATTTCTGTGCCTCACCTCAGTCACAAACAATGCTAATTAAAGATTGTGGGGCTGATGTGAGGGTTCGCTACGGGGCGTGGCGATGAAGGGGTCAGGTGAGAGGGCAGGGGTGTGGGGAAGATCGTGGGAGAGGAGGTGGGTGGGGGTGGGGATGAGGAAAGGGAAGGGTGGAGGAGATGTTTTTACGGACTTTCTCCCCTCTGACCTCGTATCCCTCTGGAAGCTAGGGTGACCGGCTGCTGACATGATCCAAGAGAAATTAACCCTTTTCCAGGCGAGTTAACCCGTGACCCGATAGCAACCATAATCTAGAGTTAACCAGGATAAAATATCTGATCGATTAGCGAAACCTTACTGCATGTATAGCAATGAAAGGTTATCTAAGGTAGGTTTTAACACCCTGAACACATGGGTTTCACAGTAAAAATAAAAATCTGATGTTATTATCCCTCCATATCAGCGTCATTTCATCTGATTTGTAGACTGATTGATTTTCGAGAGGGTACTGTTTGAAAAGACCATGCAGCTTGGCATAAATAGCAGCAAAACTGACCCAGTGAAAGTTAAGAGAGTTTATTGTCAACGAGTGTGTTCAGGCATCTCGGAGGGGACGGATTCTGATTCTGCCATTCTTTGACTGAGTAATTGATTTATTTTTTAATGCAGCGGAGGATTTTACTTTCTACATTGAGTGGAAAGACGATGCTCTCTCTCTCTCTCTCTCTCTCTCTCTCTCTCTCTCTCTCTCTCTCTCTCTTTCTCTGCTTAAAAAAAAAGAAAAAAAAAGAAAAAAAGATACGTGATGCCGTATGTAAATTGAACCTGTGTTGGGGTACGTCTGGCAGCTCCGCGGTGAAGTTCCTCTGACAGACTTTCTCCGACTTGTCTCGCTTTCATAAACGACCCTAACCCTAATTTTTTCCCATGAAGAAGCCACCATACCATTGAATTATGATTAGAAATAGGCGTGATTTGTGGCATTATTCACTCTATTATTCACTCTGGTATGACTCTGAAATGTTTGGTAGCTGTATGAAAGAAGATATAATTAAAAACAAGAAATCTTATGGAAAACTAAGAAGAGTTTGTAAGTACTGGCTCTGGTCTCGCTTTCATCCGATGACTGCCACTGCCCTGCGACACCATTATTGAGTATGTCGGTGTCCCTAGGTGGCAGACTACACACACACACACACACACACACACACACACACACACACACACACACACACACACAGACTACTGCAAGGTGCCATAGTAAACGACAGCTACAGATAAAAAGAAGCCACTACAACTTCATGAACCACATTTTCCCTCCTCAGTCACAACCAAGCAGAGGAGGGGAATTGAAGGCCCCACTTTCCTTTACGCCCTTGAGTCTAATGATATGCTTTTATTATACCCTAACTCCGGACGATTTTATTCAGCTTAGTTCAGTCTTTTTCGAACCGCACGTACAGTCTTCAATAATCCCCCTCACTACAAGAAATCTCCCTCCAAACTCAAGAAAATCGCATGGTTGAGTGAGCAAGTAGATAGATAAAGTAGATAAATAAGTAAATAAATATAATAAAAACGGAAATGTACTCGGACCAAAGGGTTTTAACTGCAGTAAATTTTGAGTGTACAAATATTCTCTCTTTTTCCTTATTTGTCTGTTTTTTGCTGATAAGGAAGATAAGTTTAATCTCTCTCTCTTTCTCTCTCTCTCTCTCTCTCGTAAATTAAGAGACACACACACTCACTCTTGGTTACCTCATTAACGTTACACTATAGCAAGTGGACCCACACTGTTGAAATTCACTCCGTATCTGTCGCAATGTATATGACAAATGACTGCAGGAGCCTGTGTGTGTGTGTGTGTGTGTGTGTGTGTGTGTGTGTGTGTGTGAGGGGGAGGGGAGGAGGACTGCGTTTGGGAGATTCACAACAATCACAATACCCCTACAACAATCACAACCATCCACACTCGTCTCAGCCAAACACAATCACAACCACAAAATCCACAGAAGGGAAGATACTAATACCACCACAAAAACCTTACGACCCCAGCACAGCAATCACAATAACACTACAGCAATCACAAAGTGCCCCACCCATCAAAATACAGCACAATCACAACCGCAAAACCCCCCAAACCACCTCAAAACCCAAGGGATGTTACAGATACCGCTACAAAAACCTCTAAGTTTCCACCACCACATGGCAAACAGGTACTATGGGAGAAACTTTCACTAACACCGACTCTCACTGACCACGAGAGTAACTTCAAACAACTCTCGCTGCCTGTACGACTCTCACTAGCAACGCAGTACTCTTGGGACTCTCAAAATCTGGGGGCTTTTTAGATAGAGCTCACTGACTCTACAGTACACGGAAACTGCTATGTAACTAAAAACTCTTCATGGTTTTAAGACTTCTGTTCAGATCTCTTCCAACCTCTAACTCGTACCACCAATCAACTTTCAGTGACATCACACAGTTCTTACCGTACTACCTTAAGTCCTCACTAGCAGTGAATGACTTAAAACTCTCGAAGATTTGCAACTCTCCAAGTAACTTTCACTGACCAAACACAGCTCTTACTAGTAAAGATTGGCTAAGTCTCTTCAATATTTGCAGCTCTCCAAATGGCACACTGACACAGAAAGATAGACAGAAAACCAGTCAGACAAGTCGATAGATAAACATATGAATAGATAAAGAGTAGCTTTCACTGACATGCACTCACAAATAAGCATATACGCGCATACCAACCCATTTATTTCACGCACCAATTTCCTCTACAAAGACGACTGTC
Source organism: Coenobita brevimanus (assembly GCF_032717465.1). Lineage (NCBI taxonomy): Eukaryota > Metazoa > Arthropoda > Malacostraca > Decapoda > Coenobitidae > Coenobita > Coenobita brevimanus. The sequence goes on from NC_136967.1 coordinate 188,779, forward strand.
TATCTATGACTCTATCTGCACTTTTGGCCATCTATCAAAATTTGTCTATCTATACATAATTCTATCTATGATCTATTTTATATTAAATGCACAGCCAGATTTTAATACGAAACAAGAGATAGGACACCAAGTTATCTCCTTCACTACGATGCTCTTTTGTTTTTTCTTTCGTTTGTCTTTGCAACTTCTCTACATATTTATTCAACTTTGGACTATCAAAATGGAGAGGTGAAATATGACCTTCACTGATCTCTCCAGAACGAGAGGCCTTTCCTAAAGCTTAATAAAATGGTCAGGAATAGCGAGAATTAAGTCAAAATCGACGTCATTAGATTTCATGGTTTAACATCGAGACATGAATGCTAAGTCAAACAGCTTTCTCTTGCATAGCTATATCTTCTCTCTCTCTCTCTCTCTCTCTCTCTCTCTCTCTCTCTCTCTCTCTCTCTCTCTCTCTCTCTTGTACAATATAGTGCACTTGCTTTAACCTGGCGAAGATCCCCAACTCCATTTCAGTTGAGTTAATGACCAGGTGTAGTCAGACTGGAGGGTTGATCTGACTAGTAATAAAAGAGATTCACCTCTGTATCGTATCTAAGGCTCATCGAATTTCATGCAACAACAACATAATATTGAAGCTGTGGAAGTGGCTCAATTACTTTAGATGAAAAAAAGGCAGCCACAGTACAGTGCTAAATAAACGTCTACCAGTTTTCTCCTGTACAGTTACGTTCTCCTCTCTCTCTCTTACACAAACATACAAAGTCCTCAGCCTCTTCAGACCGAGGATGTCTCTTATATTTGATCCACGTTAAGTGCGGAGAATTTTTTTTTTTTTTTTTTAGCTCAGTAGAGATCACACTTAGCTGGAAGGATTAGATCCGACCTTCATCATTTCTTTCAGCTCAGTGACTTTATATTAATATTTTCATTACTACCCTTAGAGGATTCCTTTAAGCTTAGGAGAAACCTCTAGCCAAGAAAGGGTTCAGTTATTAGTGGGAAAGGGTTTCACACCTCTGAATTAACTTGCAACGAGGAAGACAAAATACAGTACTTAATTAGGGCCTTGACCTCCAGTTAGTTGAATTCGGATGGGCTTTAACGGTTTACAGGGTTGGACTCTCCCTCAGTTGGATCATATCACCTGAAGGTAGCTAACATAAGCATTTGTGTGGGGCCATACTCTATCAAGGATTAAGGGTGCCTATGATGGTAACTTCTAGGAAAAAATATAGTTACTCACCTAGACTTGGTAATCACAATCCTGCCGGAGTGTAGGCTGGTCACAGTACAATCCAACACACACGAGCCTTCCAATTTTACAAACCCCGAAGATTCAATATCATTTTCTACACAACAACAAGACTCGAAGACCACACATAGATAGCACACTCTTACTTTCATCCATATATGCCACTTTTTTCCCCTTAAGAGCACTAGATGGGGAATGTCCGCTGAAGTTGCAAAAAATGTAAAAAATAAACAGAACCAAACTGGCTGGCACGTGAAGGTGAGAGGACAAGGTTAAGGCGGTAGGAAAGAGGTGAAAGAAGTAGCTCTGGGTCGGGTTTTGGCCTTGCGAAAGTGTAAATGGGTCGATTTGCTTTAGGAATGACAAGTTTGCATGTTAGAGGAAGTCGTTTAGTACTAGAAAGATTGAAGGGAAGGATAGTGGGATTGAGAAGCAAGGACGTAACAAATGATTGCCGTATATTAGTCTGGCCTAGTTAAGATATAGCCAAGTCAGCTGTCCTTGGAACTGAACGATTTGGGAATAGAAGGAATGATTTGATAGATGGAACAGTTTAGTACTACAGGAAGGAGGTAAGCAGGTAGGAATGAGATGCTAGGAGCTAGCACAAAATAGCACTAGAATGAGTGCTTATGTGTAAACAAATCTGGTGTCTTAGGATTAGATTGGTGTAAAGGAAAAGATATGGTGCTACAGGAAGGAGGTAACGTCAGATCAGTTTGGACAGGCGGGGATGCAACCAAACCACCGTGCCTTGGCCCTGAACTGGCTCGAGAAGATTTAATTTGTCATTAGAAAGAACGAGGAAAGACGGTGAGGATGAGAAGCCAGGAGTTAACACTAAACTGGGTTGACGTGGATGAGAAGCACAGAAATGAACACGCCTGGAGATGAAATTTGTGTATCGATTTGTTGTTAGAGGGAACGTGAGTAAGAACGATGTGAACGAGAGCCTGGAGGCAGCTCGTTCGTTCACACATCCACACACACCGCCACGCCGCGACTGTGGGCCCACTCCGCTGTTCTCTCTCTCTCTCTTTCTCTGTGTGTGACTTGGGGTGAAAGCTGGTTGGCTGCCTGGTTGGTTGGCTTCCTCGGTCCCCCTCACTCCAACCTTCACCTTCACACACACACACACACACACACACACACACACACACACACACACACACACACACACACACACACACACACACACACACACCACCCCTACACACTTTCTTCGACGTCTTCACTCTCGATCAGCTGCACAATATCTTTCCTTGCGATGACAGGACATTTTCGCTCTCAGCAAGAAAATTTCACTCTCGATCAGTGCCGAGAAATTTCTCTCAGTCAACGACTCAAAATCTTTACTTTCAGTGATGCAAACTCTTCACTCTCAGTTACAAGGATTTTTCTCTCTCAGCAACACGATGTTCCACTCTGTCAACGTTAAGAAAGTTTCACTCTCGATCAACATCCAGAAAGTTTCACTCTCGATCAACATCCAGAAAATTTCCCTGTCGATTAAAATGCAGAAAGTTTCACTCTCTACCGATAAAAAAAAAAAAAAAAAAAAAACTTTCATTCATCTACGATTTACTTTTTCAACGATGCAAAAATTCACTCTCAAACAATATGAAAGCTTCACTCTCGATCAAATACACAAAGTTTCCCTTTCGACTGATCCTACAAAATTGTTCTCAGTTAAGTACAATACACAAAATCTTCACTCAGTGACAAGAAATTTTAACTTGCAGTGGCATGAAATTTTCACTCTCAGCGGCAAAGTTGCACTCTTCGTCGATGCTGCGAAATTTCTCTCAATCAGAAAAACAAAACCATCTCTCTCAATTCACGACACGAAACCTCACGACTTCCCTTCATATCTTTTTTTACCCAGAAATGCGATAGCTTTTTCTGGCAGTGAAAATGACTGTCTCTAGACTACCTTATCCCTTCATATCTACTATTTACAGTTATTCTTTACTAACCAGAGAGAGAGAGAGAGAGAGAGAGAGAGAGAGAGAGAGAGAGAGAGCGTATTCTTCAAGCTTTACCTGGATCATCTGCAGTGCATCATTCCATTTTAACTGTTTCAACACACAGACTTATTTCTTGCCTCGTCTCCATCCATTTCCCACCTTCTCTCAAGCCTCTTTTTGGAACATCACTGTTACTACATAATAACATCTCTCTTCCACCTCTTTGGGAGTCGAGCCACGCGCCCAATAAAAGTGAAATCCGTCAGCTGCTCATCAAAGAATGGCATTTCCTACTCATGGTTTCCATCCCCATTGCTGTAGCTGTTGATTTTCCCCATTCTATCTGGCCAGGCAGACCCGTTGACCACATGTAAGCAACCGCTTCTGTGGGGCCGTCCTATAGGTGCAGTACAATACATACACCGTGTAAGGAACAGACTTCCACTTGTGACAGACAGCACCTCACTAGGGTCAGAGGTCCTTGTCCAAGGCAAGGTGCA
>NC_136967.1:197500-242500 GCF_032717465.1 Coenobita brevimanus
CTCAAGAAAAAGAAAAAATAAAAGAAAAAAAACGCAGGCATAGAAGATAAGGTAAAGGCAATATGTCAATTCTTTACGGTCTCTTCAAATTCCCATCGCCTGGCCATAAAATTGAGGAGGGTGTGAGAGCAGGCAAGCCTTTGACCACTAGGCGTCAAGCTTACAGAATCAGCTCTATATTTATGTCCATGTGAATTGGAAGGATGTTGTGGGAGGGAACGGAGGGAGGGAGGAGAAGGGAGATGGAGAGAAGGGGGGAAAGAGACAAAAAAAGGAAGGAAGAGAGAGAGAGAAAGAGTGTGGAGAAAATGGAAGGAGGAAGGCGTAAAGGAGAGGGACGGGAGGAAGGAAAGGAGAAGGGAGATGTAGAAAAGACAAAGGGAAGGGCGGTGATGAAGAAAGCTGAAGGGGAGGAAAGAAGGGAGAAGGAAGCTGATGAGAAGGAATGCAGCAAAGAAGATAAGTGAAGAGAACGAAGAGACGGGGATGGAAAATAAAGGGAGGGGAAGAAAGGAAATGAGAGAAAAGAAAGATGAAGGGAAGGAAGGAAATGATGGACAAGAGCGATGAAGGGAATGGGAGGAGGGAGGAAGGAATGAAGGTGAAGGAGAAGGAACGGGAGATAAAAGAAAGAGAAAAGGAAGGGGGAAATGTAAGGTAGAAGTGAGGGGGAGAGGGAAAGGGATCTTGGGGGGAGGGATGTCTGAGAAGGAGGGAATAAAAGAAAGGAAGAGGGGATGTAGGGGGGAGTGCAGGAGAGAGGGGAGTGTACTTTGATGTGAGAGTCAATGAGGGAGTGGGGCGTGGAGTGGCTTGTTCGGGTTATGACATGATCTGGGGTAACGCATGTGTCACAACTTGGATTAACTAATGAAGGTATGAGAGGGTGGAGACACAGATGTAAGGATGTCTGGATCAAGGTCGTTCTGGTTCTGAGTTACGTAATGGTTTTGTCATCATCATCATCATCATCATCATCACCACAACGATCATCATCATCATTTCCCCAGTAACTTCATCCTCGGGTAGCAATCGATAATGTAAAACGGTATGAAGGAAATCCTTACACTGAATCAGGCATAGCATTATGAGACATATCTGGGATAAGTGTGTATGTGTATGTGTGTGTGTGTGTGTGTGTGTGTGTGTGAGAGAGAGAGAGAGAGAGAGAGAGAGAGAGAGAGAGAGAGAGAGAGAGAGAGAGAGAGACATACATCACATTACCAAGCTAGCAGTGCCGGAAAGGCGTCACCGCAAACATCACTCCACATCATCCATCTCATAACTTATTACCCTGATATTTTTCCAGCAAATAAGGTATGTTTTGAAATCATGGGTTAAGCTCACAGCCTCCGTGCTTGAGTCATCTCATCTCCCTCCCAGATTCGAAGCAGCATCCCTTTCAATCTGGGTGACGTCTATCTATCTCTATTTATCGCTACACGCCTTAATCCCGTAAGAGGTGGCCACAAACGAATAACCTCCACTTCAGCCTGTCCTCCGCCATCAGGGTGCCCTTTCCCCAGCTCACGCACCCCCACTCTCATATAGCTCTCCACTCCATCCCTTCATCTTCTCGGCCTTTCACTTCCCCCTCCCCTCTCCAGGCATAATGAGGTCGTCAGTAACTAACGCGTCTTAAGCGTCTACTCACGTGCCTGGTACCGTGACAGACAAAACACACCTGGCTCTGGTACTCACGCTTGTTGTACCAAGTTTTAAACATAGATGCATACATACATACATACAAAAAAGAAGCATCTATACATAATTACACACATTCTTATAGGCCACTATTCCATCCATCCATATCTATCTATCTGTCTATCCGTCTATCTATCTGTCTATCTATCTATCTATCTATATACATACATATATTCATCCCGGTTTTTTCCAACCAGCAGATGGGGTGAGGTAGGGTCCACAAGGCAAGGAAAAGGGAAGCATACGATAATAGGAAAACTAATTAACAGTATGCCCCTGGAAAAGGGCCATTCACCATTCATTCACAAATCAGGCCCTGGAATCCTAGCTCCACCTCATAGGTATTTATACATACATACACACATGCATACAATCTCCCTCTCCTCCCCCCTCCCCTCTCTCTCTGTCTCTCTCGTACGCAAATCTCTTAATATAAGCACCGTAAACGTAAGGTATCACTTTGACCATCCAGGCGAACATACTTCAGACACACACACACACACACACACACACACACACACACACACACACACACACACACACACGCACACACACACACACACACACACACACACACACGTCAACGACCAACACAAACTCACTACACGATTACACGTCCACACACACACACAGCACCATTCAAGCCACGACCACAAGCAAACAAACAAATACACACACACACACACACACACACACACACACACACACACACACACACACACACACACACACTAACCTACATACCCTATCTACACTCACGTCAAGAGGAATGCTTCATGTATAATAGTGATTATGCCGATAACGACGAAGACGATGACGGTGACGACGATGATGATGATGATGATGATGGTCATGAAGATGTGACGATAATGATGGCGGAAGTCGATATGGTGAAGGTGGTATTATAAATGAAATATGGGTGGACAACCAGTCACAAATAAATCACTAATTAAGTAGAGCATAACCTTTGCCTTTTCCCTTTGTGTGTGTGTGTGTGTGTGTAAGAGAAATAGATCAATGTCTGTTCGTTTCGTCACTCATTTGGGTATTCCTAACATACTGTATACGTCTATCCGTATGTCTCTCTGTCTATCTTTCAACTTATCAATGATCAGTCAACTCTCTCTCTCTCTCTCTCTCTTTCTCTAATTCTGCTATTACACGGGCGAGTGGTCAGCAATACACACGGATATAACAAAATGTGTGTCAGTGGAACCTTAACATCAACCACGCCCACACCTCAACCACGCACGCTCTCTCTCTCTCTCTCTCTCTCTCTCTCTCTCTCTCTCTCTCTCTCTCTCTCTCTCTCTCTCTTATGCACACTTTATCAGTGCTAGAAAGGTGTAATTAATGTGCAAGAGAATGCCGAAATGTAAAATGCAAAAAAAAAAAAAAAAATCGCTATGGAGGAGATGCTTGGGAACATCGTTAGTCGAAGAGATGAAGACCTATATTTCTTGACCTAGGATTTCTTGCACTTCCTCCTTAATATACTCTGTTTACCTTAACCTGGCTCAGGTTTCTGTCCTTTTGCGGCCTACTTCACATACCTCATTTTCAGAATTAGACAATACTGTAGGTTTATATCCTTCGCAGAACATTTCTTCATGACTAGCATCATATTTTCATCTTAATCTCTAACTACAACTCAGCTTTCAGGATGGAGAGATGATAATTTTGGCCAAGTTAAAGTGATGAGAGTATAGTGAGGCTCCTAATGTGGCGAGAGCACAACACTGGCAAAAAGTCCTGGAACGGGAGAGGTGGCCTGAGGGAGGGCGGTGACTTGTGGTGCGCAGCTGACCAGTGTAAACACACACACACACACACACTCTCTTAGCTTTCTTACCTTACCTATATGGAAATGTACAGTATATGTATGAAGAAGGAGGACAATCAGGCAAGTTACACAATTTTCACATATTTACACGATTTACCCATATACTTTTACATACCAAACGGGCTAGGTGGCCGAAGGGGTGGTGGTGGTGGTGGTGGTCACTGGCAGTGTGGAATCAGCTGACCAATCTAAACAAACCTACCCCACACTCTGCTACTCTGTCTCTTTCTAGGGCATTATTTGTGAAGTACGTATCTGTATATAGAGGAGGAGGATCAGGAAATTTACACGTTCTTCTACATAATCTAATCAGGCACACACACACACACACACACACACACACACTTCATACATCAAAAACAGAAAGGCAGTCACCTGTTACACTTCCACTTTATCATGGTCGCTCTTCAGTCCCTTATCTTATCCCAGTCATTCTCTGTGCATAAACACACCCATTATATCTAGGTCGACTTCTCATCTTTTTCCCAGCCATTTCATTCCCATACATCATATGCCTCCACCTTATCCAGTACAATCCCTCATTCCATCCTCGTTAGTTTCCCTACATATACTCAAACTTTATTTTTCTATCTAAGTCGACGTCTTCTTCTCCCAACCACCTTGTCTCCACCTTAACCTAGATCCATTGCAGTACTTAATTCCATCCCAGACAGTCTCTTTGCATATATACGTAGAATTAATCTCTCTATCTCATTTGACTTCTGTTCCTCCCGACCGTTTCCGCAACATGCACTTTTCATGCCATTGTTCTATTCTTCTTTCGTTGTACTGGATCTAAAACTGGGTTACCTACTTGCTACTTTCTTTCCGTCGATTGAGAACGTTAATATTTTATCATTTACAGCTATGCAAGGAACGCTTAATAATTCCTTAACTTAATCCCGTTACTTAGAAGAAATCGTATGCAGGTAACAAGAATAAATAATGAGAAAAGCTACCATTAATATTTCACTTTATTACAGTGACACAAATGACTGGCCAAAATAGATGAAACAAAGCTGCATAAAATCGTGATCCTTGGTAACGAAGATAACGTTACTTATGAAATTCCAGGTCGTATTATAGGTGACATGGAGGGCTTCGTAACACCTCTTCCTTAGCTCTTTATTTTCAACATTACCATTAATATTCTCTATTTATATTATTTAAAGGGTTTTAATACCTACATACAGTAGTTTGCATAAATAACGTATAGGAAGATACCGAGTAGCAACGTGCAGAATAAATCACTTAGGAGGAAGTGTTACGACCCGAAGCCTTTTTCTTATCTTTCTCCATCCTCTCATTGTTTTATATCACTCCCCTTCGTAATAGAAATAATACTACTGACATGAACTCCGGGAGGCTAACAAGAGGGGTGACGTGACGGTGTGTACAAATGTTCCAAGTCACGGGGTGAGGGAGGTCACTCACCCTTGAAAGAGGCCGACACACTCCTATTCTCGTCACTTAAGGAGTCTCACCTCTTCCTTAATTTGGCGCGATACTCTTTTCACTTTAACTTGGCCCAGGTATTCGTCCTTTTCCAGTTTTTTCACGTGGGTCAGTGACAGAAAAAGGATAATGCTAAGGCTCTACACCCATTCCATAACACATCTTCGCGACTAGCATCATATTCAAGTGTTAATCTATTGCCACAGCTCAGCACTGATTGCGAGTCTTTTTGATGAATTTGACTTTACACATAAACTTTTCAGGCGATTTTATACACCTGACAGAAATCCTAGCACTTACGGGGATTTCAGCGATATATATACTTTCCATTCTTTTTTTTTTTTTTTTTTGTTTGTTCTCACACAACTGAGCTTCTCTACGTGCCACTAAATTTAAAGGAGCACCATCAAGACTAATCCTGTTACTACTGAGACTGTTAAAGCGTTAAATTATGACCTTTAATAAACGGTTTTGTCCATCCAGAATAAATCCTAGCAGTTAGTGTGCCTATGTTAGCATCCTTTTTTTCTTCCTTACCCACCTGTGCTTACCTTGAGTGACACTGAGATGGTAACAGCATATTCAAGGTGAAAGATTAGACCTGTAGGTAAGAGAGGAAGCTGTCCACCCCTTCTACCTCTTCACCACGAACTTCCACGAAGAGGCAAATTTATCAGTGTCCTCTCGCATTTTGTTCCCATTAAGTCAGGTTGGGTTAGGTTAGGTTATAATACCTGGGTGATCTTTACCTTAATCATTCGTTTCGTTCATTTTTCTTCATATGTCTTTATAATCAATAAGGCCGTCTCATCAGTTACTCAAATGTCTTTTTTCATTAATCAGAGCTATAGTTTACGGTAATTCATATTCAATTTCATTCACGCACAATATTTCACTCGTGTGAATCTTTTTGTTCAGGGACGAAGATGAGACAGTTCAGAACTTTACGATGGTAGGCCTATGTGATCATGTCTTGTTCACGTACAGCATTTCTTTGCCCTTTTAGTTCACTTAGTATGTTTTACTATAAGTTACCACGTCTTAATATACCATGTCTTGTCTAGTCCACATTTTTTTTAGTTCACATGATGTATCAAATTATCACCTATACAGCTAGGCTTTCACAGCACACTCAGGCAGCTTCCTTAACGATCTGCCACTGTAAACTTATCTTAGTCTGTCTAAACTATAACAAATGACCTCGAAAGATCCACTAGTTTTGTTAGCTTTCCTTTGTAACATAAACTCCTCATACTAATTAACATCTTCACCACCTGTTTATAGCGTGGGCAGCACACTCAAAAAAATCTTTTCAGTCTTTTCGGGACGTCAGAATCTTATATAATGTTTTCGGCCCAACGCAGGATGAGTATATTTGCCTTGGGAGTAATTCCTCGTCCTCTTAAAGTAAAATTTAGAATTCCACAGTTAAATATAGTTATTAGCAGTTTCTCTCACAGTCGACGCCCCAGCACTCCACCATCCCACACTCCCTCAAACACGCCTTGCTGCCTACTGAGACAAACATTCTCGCCTCAGTGCGGTATTGCCACTTTCCGAGTACGTACATAATATTCAATTTCTCGCTTTATTCCTTCAAATGGAAAACTTACAAACTTTATATCCTCTCCACGACAAAAAGAATGTTTGATGGATGTACAAGTTGACGAGAAAATAACTGAATACAGGTAAAGATTTCAGCTTTTTTCCAGCTTTCCGAAATGATTATCAGTTTCTCTTTTTAGTCATCAGCCACACTGCCAGAGATTCGCGTAACATCCTTCCACGGTTCAAGGAATACTTATGCAATTTAAGTATTTCACATTTAGCGAGAAAACAGTAGAACATGGCTACAGAAATCCAGAGGTAGTGATACTTAACACATTAGGTTTCCATTTCTCGTTAAACTATCCACAGTTTGTTTAGGTAAAGATATTGCCCAAATCCTGGAGAGAGAAAAAAAAAGAATATGAAAAGAGAGAGAGAGAGAGAGAGAGAGAGAGAGAGAGAGAGAGAGACGGAGGAGGGAGGGGCGCACCATGAACCCACCAAAAGATTCTACAAGTCCCGTTTCTTGGACGTGGTTGGCTGGATCCTACGCTGGCTCATCTTCCCTATGGAGTGGTCGCGACAATGGGTGAATTCAGAGCTTATTCTCTAAATGATAAGGTTTCAACCTTCTGATGGTGGTGGAAACTCTTGTACTCTACTTCATCTAACGCCAGACGAAGTAATTCAGCTGAGAGTGCGTCCTAGGAGGCTGATGGTATGTTTGAAGCCACAGGGGTCTGAGTATTAATGTAATCTCTATTACTCTCATGGTCAGGACTACTCTAGCATTTTTTCAAACTAACGTCAGACAATTTGAATCCGCATAAGAGTGATTCATAATACTCTGTAGGCCTAAGTGTTAATATATCATGCTACTTTTCATATTTCAGGATTATTCTTAAAGTCGACTGAAACATCAGCCAGTTTCAATGTAATTAATTCATCAGACATGCATGTAAGTCAATCCGTTTTGCAAGCCAAATGGTACACGTTCGTCCAGAGTCAAAGAAAAATGGAAAAATGATTTGTATTTTGACTGAGGAGAAAGAGAAATCTGTGTCAAAGAAAACTCAAGTGAAATCTGGCGAAAAAACGGTGAGAGAAGTGGGAGTTGTGTTAACTAAAATGTTGCGAATCAGAGAAAGTAAACTGCAGAAGCAAACGATACGATTCAACAATATAAAGGGAGTGATGTTGCTGTTTTTGAGATCTCAGGTTCATCTGGAGGTGAACCCAGTGGACTGCAAGCTGGAGTTGCTCTTAATCTGCAGGCCATCATCCTTCTTTTTAGGGACAGGGAAGGAATTGTGGAACGTATGTATAACCGAGCAGCTTCACCGACCGGTCATATCAGTGCCACCACTTAAAGGCATCTCCCTCCAACACCGGTAAATGAGGAGCAAATCAAAGAGGAAAACTGACTAACGTAACAGAAATAATATCAATATATCACAGCTCTATCCATACACCAGTCCTCCCAGTTATCCACCTACCCAACCCACTCTCTCATCCACTTATCCACCCACCCATCCATCAGTCTACCCACCCATTTGTCTGTTCATCTACCCATTCACGCAAGCAGACACTTATATGCACAGTCATCCATCAGTCCATCCACCAATTGACCCACCCATCCATCCATCCATATACCTATCAACCCAACACATGAGAACTTAAGAGAGAACAGTCTGAGTACCGCAAGCACTCTAGAACATAACAGAACAAATGTACAATTAATGATCGTAGCAAATACCAGACAACCTAGAACAAAGCTGAAACTTACTTTGTTCTCTCAAGTAAAAATGAGATGCGGTGCCTTTAGTACTGTTAGCGCTTGAACGTGTAACAGATGGAACATAACAGCACAGGAGGAGAACGCAACAAAGACAGAATGTTGTATCAGAAAGGTTGGAAAATGAAAACTGAAAAGAACGAAACAAGGAGGGAACGTAACGGAGGAACGTAATACTGGGGGAAGTAAATATGTTCAGCAAGCGCCTGAGAACGTAAAAGGGGAGATAATTGAGCGTAACAAACATTGGACAACGTAAACAAAGCGGGAACTTAAATTGTTGGAAGCACAGGAGAGACAAACCACATAACGGAGAGCGGTTGACTGCAGGCAGGGCCCCCCAGACCACAGCTACACATCTGCTTGACTGTGTGTGTGTGTGTGTGTGTGTGTGTGAGAGAGAGAGAGAGAGAGAGAGAGAGAGACTCGAGGTTAAAACTGAATGAAATAGCACATGCTTGAGTGACGGGGAGTTGAAGTGAGTACACACACACACACACACACACACACACACACACACACACACACACACACACACACACACACACACACACACACACCAGGACCGGATCCAGTTCTTTGGAAAAGAAGGGGGGAGGGAGGTGCAAATTTTAGCAGAATTACAACTTTGAACTCATGCTAAAACATTATCAAATATCTCACAGTTTATTACCAAATCCTCTTTTCCATTGACATGATCCTATGATAACATTTACGTATGATATTTATTGCAAATATATTGGTAAATAATATTGCACCTGTTATAGCCACATACCTGTCTGCGTGCTGGTCTGTCTACTTATCTGTATGTTTGTTTGGTGCCGCATTCAGCAATCGACGGCTTCACTGGAAAAAATTATAATTGTTCTCCCTACTCACCAATGACCCATCCTCACACAACCCTACCCTCCTTCATGATACTTCTTTACTTTGTTGTTTCGAGTTCTGGCTGTGCTTCATCTACAGCATTTCTTCCTAGCACTTCATTTTCTTTTTAACCTCTCTCTCTTAACTCTTCAGCTTATAAATCAGTTCAAACCCAACAGTCTGGGAAACGATGTTGCTGAAGACCAAACAGGAATGGGTAGGATATGATAAGTAAACGTGAAATCAAACACTCTCCTGGTCAATCTCTCACACTCCATTTTCTTTATTCCTGCAGAAGCCAGATAGAAAGCTGGAACTCTATTTGGTAGACTTATTTATCAGGCTTGCTGAGCATCCTCACTCTCGTAACTGATTTTTAAGTTTTTAGCTGTGTCATTTATCCACCGTTACATAATCCTGTATTCACTTTACATAATTACATACATCATTTAATGTGCATGGTGTATCATCATCTTAGAGAAGAGAAGGGTATTGGTGTCCTACAATAAGGTATTAGGCCTGATTAGGTTTGGCTAAATTTAGTTATTTACCTAAGAACTAAAATTTCCCTCGACCTTCAAGTCCTGCCCTCTTTGCCGGGAATTTAACCTGTTGAGGAGGATAGGAAATATCGAAAAACCTACCTAAAGTCTTTTTACCTCAACTTTGCCCGATTTTTGTCTTTTACAGCCTATTTCACGTAGCTCAGTCGCAGAATAAGGCTCTACTATGACCCTCTATTCTTTTTACACTATTCCTTCGTGACTAGCATCATATTCTAGTTTTAATATATTGCTGCAACTCAGCATTCAGTATGGGGAGAGGGTAGTTATTGGCCAAGTTAGAAGAACAACAGCATAGCGCACCTGCTTGTTTATGTGTCTGTATGTGTTTATACATGTGTATGTAAGCAAGTATGTACAGGTATTTGTGTCTATACATTTGTGTATATATACTCATATTTGCATATTATATATACTGTATATAGTAGTATAATGTGTGTGCTGTACAGTATATGTATATATGCATGTATTAGTTCACCAAAAAGGGCCCACGTCTACCATCCTGCTGGTAAACATAATAATAATCAATAACAGCAACAACAACAACAAACAAACAAACAAACAGCAGCTATCAATTCCCTAAAATAATGAGCATGATATCAGTGTCGGTCTTCTGAGGATAAACTACAACATAACCTATTAATCGATAATTAATTGCAATTATCTGTTGTGTAAAGGGAAAGGAGAGGAAGCAGGAAGTGGGAGAAGGGAAAAAGAGATATATTCAGGGCAAGGGTAATGATAATTGTAATGAGAATAAGAAGGGGAGGAGGAAGATAAGAGATAATAAATGTCGAGAGCAATAGGAGGGGAGAGATGAATGGAGTAATAAAAGAGAGAGAGAGAGAGAGAGAGAGAGAGAGAGAGAGAGAGAGAGAGAGAGAGAGAGAGAGAGAGAGAGAGAGAATTAGCACAATACCTCCCACCTGCAAGAAAATTATAATAACCGAGATAATTATAAAGGAAGATAATGCGTTACAACATTGCTTTATTACTTATTATCACATATTTTAGAAAATACGTACAGAATGGTGCAAAACATTGGCATTCTAAGAATATAGTGATTTTTTTTTTTTTTTTTTTTGTTGCAAATCGCTTTTCATACATTTCAAAACACTACTGTCTGTTTACCTGTCTATCCATATATCTACTCTATCGTCCAGTTTCCCTTTTTGCCCCGTGAAGAGCGTACGGGCCCTGGTCTAGGCTACAAAATGGTTAAATATCAATAAATTAAAAGAATCACAATTATTTATTAGTAATGGACACTTAAGCTGTGGGTGTAGGGGATGCTGATGCTTACCAGGCTGTTGTTTAGAAATGCTGGAGAGGGACGCCTTCACGCGAGGCACAGACTTACGCATGTGGTTTCGTTACCCAGTTACGCAAACGTCCCTCAATTCTCTCGCTATCCCCCGAAAAGACGGTAGACTGCACGAAGAGGAGAGCTTCAGTCTGCAGTCCACCGGGTTCGCGTCCAGAGAAGCCTGTGACCACTACCACCACACTACTTCATCATCATCATCTCCAGCTGGGGCGTTCTCATCACCAGGTACAGCATTGTGCAAAAGTTCGTCAATACTCCGGCTGTGGCAATGGACCATGTCACCTGAGCTATTTTTGTGGCAGCTATATGACCCACACAACAAAAGTGTATGAGAAGGATTGATACTCGCTCTCGTTTGGGTAGGAATGAGGAACACGGAAAACAGGACACATCGCTGGCATTGTAGTGTTGATGTACTTTTGCTCATGGCTGTACCTCTCTTTTACTTCCTCTTTAACCACTTCACTTCGATTACTCTTTTCTCATGATTTTTGTCTAGTTTCAGAGGTACTTTTTATTTAACTGGCCGGGTTTGATATAGCCTTCATTAACCCCTTCACTACTAGAGGTCTGTCCTAAGCTGAATATAACTGTCCTTTGGTAGCAAGAATCAAACATTAAAATACACAGTCACACTGAAGGGGATTATTCAATATTGTTTCAGACTGTATCACTTGTTCTTTGCCTCAACGTCAGACCGATTCATGGTTCAAAGATCTGCTCATTAATTCTTTCACAAACCGATAGATGAGTTTCCAAATGCCTTCACACGTCACCACTTGGACACTTACAGCCACGCTCTTTAAAAATGAGGGCGCTAAGAGGTAAACTATTCCACTGTTTTGGATAGTAATTTGAAAAGCCTGTGACGAGTAAGGCGTGACTGGCTTTCCATCTCGCTGCTGCATGCGCTCTTTATCGTGGTATGGAGGCTAACCACACCTCCGGCAATTCACACGGTAGTTCTATTAAAGACAGAATTTGGAGGTTTGTATACTTCTCGTCCTCTCTACTCTAAGAATGAATGTGTAACAGTCACATTTCTCAGCGTGATGGTATTAATGAACCTGCTTTAATCACTTGAAAACCGTGGAAGAGAGCCTAATTGCTGGAACAACCTCATCAAACCACAGTAACAGACTTTGAACCCCTGAGACACAGATTTTGAACCCTCGTCTCCCTTATTCACACGGCTACGACCCCCAAACCTCTAGAACTGCCTAATATCCTTCATAGTAAGCACGGCCGAGTGAATAACATAGTGTAGGACGGATATCTGCTGCTTCACCGCCTCCCATTTAGCGGTGCATGAGGCAGGGGGGCATGGTGTGGTGAGGCAGGAGGAGGAGGAGCATTTAGCAGCTTCCCACAACACGTCCCTCACTCCTGGCGCCAATATTGCCTCGTACTGGTTGAAATTACTGGTGCCGAATATCATATTTCTGTAGGAGAGGCAGTCGGTATTATAGTAGGGGGCTAAACTTCTCTAAAATTCTGTCATCTATATTCTATCACCTATATTAAGGTAGCACAAGAGGAACTTCACAAAATATCAAGACACTGAGAAATCTCTACGCACTTCATGTAGGGCCTGACGGGGCTGCCCTCAGTGTCGATGTAGCACTTCTCCAGCATCATCAACTGGTCGTTCAGCTGCCGCGCCAACAAAGGCCTGGGATGGGATCGATGTCGTGGCGGTAGGATGAAGGTGGAAGAAACGAAGGGAAAAAAAGAATACGTGAATAGACAGTAGCAGAAAAAAAAATTATGGGGAATGAAACGTACAGTAGTGAGGGATATCGCTGTGAAAAAAAAAAAATGGGAAAAACAAATATATATTTGCAAGTTGGCGGTAGTGGAAAGTGAAAACATTGGTTAATACAACAGAGGTGAAGAGAGAGGAGTGGATCAATCGTTGTTGAAGAAATAACAGAAAAAAATGGGCAATCATGCATAAGACAGCATAGCATCTTTAATTTTTTTTCGATATTCAAGGTACCGTTGACTAATTAGCTGCAAAATTAAACCACGTAATTTAAATGCCAATTGTGCAGAAATTTCACTTACGGGACATCAGTAAGGTTGGCCACAGTACTGGAGAAGGTAGACGCCACCTCCTCGAAGCTGTCAATCTCTGCCTCTATGTGGTCTGGTCAGCATAGATGAGGATAGTGAAAGAGAGGTTTGGTAAGTCATTCACTATTCACGTCTCCATACAATATCATTCAGCTTAGAAGAAATCTCTGGCAATTACGGGGTGTTCTCGGCCTTTCTACAATACATAAATGGTTAAGTCTTGACAAGTTTTACTTAATCTACCATTCCCCCTGTCTTTCAAATGCAATTTCGGAAAACGAATTATTATTTTGACTCTCTTTGTTTAACTTTCTTTGAAAGGAATGACTTATCAGCTGATTTACTTTCTGCAGGTTTTCTTTTCTTTTCTCAAGTAAAAATAAAATTTCTCTTACCCAGGTTGATGTCCCTCTTCTCCAGCTCGGCTCCGTAGTCCTTCCTCAAACCCGTCACCATCTTCCTCAGCATCGCGGTCTCGTCTGCAGGGTCCATGGGCAGGATCTGAAGAGGGATGGGAGGAGGGGGTCAGAGTATGTGTGAGGTACAGGTATTCTCAATTATTTTACAGTTTGGTGATCCGTGTGGCTGAAAACGTGATGGATTTCATACACCAAAGTGGAACATGTTAAAGATGAAGATTGGGACAGACTCCATTAGGTGCTTTGCTGCGCTACTCATCTCCGTAACTTACACCTTTGATCCTGTGGAGGATTATTCAACCACATTCCTTTTATACAAAGCCACTGTTCCATTCAGGTTACCACAGTTGCCTCTCCTTGGTGTTTTTCTTGTTAGTCATCTTACTTACCAAACCATACGTTGTAGGTGGATATATGAAATGAATGTCACCAGCTGCCCATACCAAGATTCGACCCCTGGCGCTATAGGGCCAATAACTTCGAAGCTAGCAATGCTAACCACTCTGAACTGGACGAGTGACTATATATGGCAAAAAAAAAAAAAAGACAGTAGCTGACAAAACTGTGAATAATAGTGAGAAGAAAGTAGTGAGGGGAATAACTTGGGGAGAAATGGCAAAAGGAAATCAATATCAATCTATTATCCATTCCTTTTTTCGTTATCAAGAGAACAGGGGGCCTGGGGCTAGGCTGCTCATTATCAACACTTAAGGCAAGGATGACCGGATCGCAACTTCCTGACTGCCATTACAGGAGCAATAAATTCCGACCTCTCCTATCATGAAACCCTTATGGACATCATCAGACTGGAGCACCTTAACCCGCTAGACCATCAATGAAAAATATAAATAAATAAATAAAAAACCAGATCTTCCCTACCAAAGCGTCGGCCAGCCCGATGCCCATGAGCGCCCAGAGTCTTCCGATGGCCAAGTGGTAGCTGAAATCAGGATCCAGGACGTTCTTCATGATGTCAAAGTCCTCAAAGGTGGTGTGGTAGAGGGGGTAGTCGTTCCAGTCGTACTCCTCCTGCGGGGTGGAGAGATGGAGGAGTGAGAGGAAGGAGGAGAGAAGGGAGGGGAGGGAGCCAGAGGAGGGAGGAGAGAAAAGAGGAAAGGACAGGAGAGACGGAAGGTGTGGGAATGGAGAGTCGGAGGGATCTGGGAGGGGGGGAAGAAGAGAATGGAGGAGATACAAGAGAGGGGAAAGAGGAATAGTGAAGTTGCAAATAGAAGGTAAATGAAGGGAGAGAGAGGAGAGAGACTGGTGAAGAGAGAGACGGGACGAGATAGAGGAGACAGAGGAAGCGAGAGACTGGTGAGGAGAGAGAGTGGAGAGAAAACGGTCAGGGGAAAGAGACAAGATAAATGACTGGCGAGAGGAGAGATGATGGAGTGGTCAAAGGTGCTGTGGTAAAGAGGATATTATGCTCAATCTTACTCCTCCTTGCTGGTGAAGAGATGCAGGGGAGTGAGGGGAGTGACTTGTGTAAATCTGAGTGACTGGAACTGGAATCAAGCAAGAATCACATTAATGGGTCGAAATGATGCTTCTTTAGAGGCAAGCAAGGAAGGGAAACTATTACTCTACTACATTAATTCTCGAACAAGACCTGTGTGACTCACGTAATTGATCTCCCACACCATATATGAGGTTGGGATGCCGACACGCTGGTAGAAGGGCGAGTGTTCACTGAGGGAGGCCAGGTTATAGTCCATTAGTTCTGGCGATGCTGCCCTCACTCGCTGTGTCCAATGGTCCCATAGCGTGGTGAAGCCGAGAGAGGGGTCAGGGGCTGGGATCTGTGGGAGAGATAGATAGATAGATAGATAGAGATAGATGGATAGATAGATAGATAGATAGAGAGAGAGAGAGAGAGAGAGAGAGAGAGAGAGAGAGAGAGAGAGAGAGAGAGAGAGACCTAACCTAGCCTAATCTAACCAACCTAGCCTATCCTCACCAACCCAAACTCACCCTCTTAGTAGCCTCCTTAATAATCTTGTGCAGCAGGGGCGTGGCAGAGATGAGGAGGTTGTATGTGTGAATGATAGCGAGGTCCACATTGAGGTGCGCCACAGCCCTCGCCTCCAGCACCTCCAGGTACTCCTCCACCATCTCAGTCGTACCAAAGAACCCATATTCGCCCGCACCCCACGACGCGAACACGATCGTACGCCGAGGTCTCCAGCCTGAAGGGGTATGCGCCAGGACTTCAAAAACGACGATGAAATGTGGTGGCGTGACAGCTATTCCAAAGCAAACATTTTTTAATTTTTTGCGACCTAATAGACTTTTGTTTGCCAGGGCTAAAAAAAAAAAAAAAGCGATAAAATGTGTTGTTGTGACAGGGACTCCAAAACAACATTACTTTTTTTGCGAGCTAATGGGTTTGCCAGTAAAGGGGAAAAAATGGAGTCCAGGAAGGTGAGATCCAGGTTTAATTACCTTCCGGATCATAATGAAAAATGTTTTTTTTTTTTTAGACTTCTTTTTCTGATGCACTTTCTCTTGTTCATTTTTTCGACATTATGTTCTGTAAAGTATTGCTGGCAGTTCGAAAAGCAGATTAGTACTGTAGTATGTGTCTACCATCCACTCCACAATTACCCGATCAGGAGAGTGGGAGTCTGGGACTATGCTATTCAGTCCAGACAATGAAGGCGAAAGTGACCAGTCGTAACCCCTGAGTGGTGGTTTGTGGGCAATAAACTCCCTTCTGACACAAACCCTTATGGGGCACATCCAGCTGGAGAGTCTAGACCCACTAATCCACCAGCCATCTTATAGTTTACCCATTCAAGCCGATGACGTATGTTTTGCTATATTTTTGCCATCATCAGACGATTTTATTCAGCTAAGGAGAGTCTCCTAAAAATGAAAGGGTACATAATTGAGATATCTTACCCTTCCATTTCGAAAGCTCCCTCCTAAGCTTAACAAAATCGTCTGTAAGTAGCAGGAGTATATAAATTAATAATAATAATAATAATAATAATAATAATAATAATAATAATAATGATACCTTCAGCCATGATCCTCCCATATGCCCTAACCATCTCCATCTGGACGGCGGTGGCGGAGGACGGGTCACAGGAGCCGAAAGTCCACGAGTCCCGGTGGTTGCCGTAGATGACGTAGCGATCAGGCTCCTCCGAACCGCGAATCACACCCAAGACGTTGTAGGTCGGAACGATGTGTTTGATGTTGTTGACCTCAAGCTTGACCGACCTGGTATTAATGTGTTAAAATGGAATACACCAAACATTTTGTAAACTGGTATGATTCATGTTTATCTAAAGCTTGACTGATCTGGAATTAATGAGTTAAAATAGATTACACCAAACATTTTGTAAGCTGGTATGATTCTTGTTGTTTATCTGAAGCTTGACTGATCTGGAATTAATAAGTTAAAATAGACTGCACCACGCATTATGTAAGCTGGTATGATTTTTTTTTTTCTCGGGTCTGATCAACTAGCAAGTAGGGTTACGTGAATTTATTACAGATGCAGTGTGCAATATGCGTAATGGCTCACACTGATTCTTTTACTCTTTATCAGCCTACTTCCACTTATCATATTAAAATATATGAATAAAAAATCGTATTTATCTTTTTCAGTCTATCATCCCTCCCCTCCCTCTCTCTCTCTCTCTCTCTCTCTCTCGCTCCTACTCACCATCCTTTCCTAGCTAGCTCCGGCCCCATCTTGTAAGTAACATTGAGTGCCCCTCTCCATTCCTTCGGCGCTTCCCTTCCCCCCATGTTCACCAGCAGTTTGAGGGCGTCGTTGTAGCTGATGCTGTGGGCAGGGATGCGGGGGACGTCTGTGTCTTGCTCTGGCACACGGTAAGACCCATCTGTAGAGTGGCATAGAGATCTGAGGGAAAGAGATGGTTTTGTGTGTGTGTGTGTGTGTGTGTGTGTGTGTGTGTGTGTGTGTGTGTGTGATTGAGGTATGTTGTATGTCTGGTCTGAGGAAATCAATGCATCCGAGATACATAGACTGAGAGTTAGATTGATAGATAATGAGGTTTGGTGGAGTCTAACTATGCCAAGCTAGACAGACAGACAGACAGACAGACAGATAAATAGACACATAGATAGATCTACACATACTGCACAGACAGATAGTTAAAGAGTGTGGTGCGGTCTCCGCCATGCCAAACTATAGAGGTAGATGAAAAGATGAAGAGATATAAATAGATAGATAGATAGATAGATAGATAAATAAACAGATAACCGACTTACCTAGAGCAGGGTATAGAGGTGTGGTAGGGTCTCCATCATGCCAAACAATAGAGCCCCTCTGAATGCCGGAGCCAGGCAGCCAAAAGGTGGTGGGGTAGGACGGTACGCCATTTTGCCAGTCGGGGTGATAGTCGCTTGGGTCGCTGGAGACATGGATAGATAGACTGGTAGATAGACGGAGGGATAGACTGGTATACTGATGGATGGGCAGACAGACAGATGGACAGATAGACAGACGGATGTGGAGGGGTAAGAGGGTCCACTATTTTGTCAAGAAGGTCGGCCATGAAGGTGGATGGATAAGATGGTGAAATGCGTAGACATGTTTATGTGCATGAGTCCGAAGGCAGGCAGAAGTGTGGTGGGTCAAGAAGAAGGAGGGGAGCTACAGTGAATGAATGCATGAGGAAGAAGTTACGTATGAGTGGCAACAGAGTGAATTCCATCACCTGCCATCAGACTACTGATAACAGGTACCGCTCATTCCCATACACAATAGAGATAATAAAGCCTTTCAAATGAGTGTAAATTTTCCCACTCATATAGCTCTTGACGACAGGTGATAACTCGACTAGGAAACTCTCTTATCACAACAAAAAGCGATAACGATGAGAAGTATCTCCACGCCTGACGGTGAAATCAAAGAAAAGCTTTTATATAGTTAGTTGGTTAGTTATTTATTAATTTTTATTTTTTTAACAAATGCTAAGGCAATAAGAGTGTGGTCCATCTAATTAGGTGAGCTGCTCGTTAGTTCACTCATTATCAATTTTTTTCTTGCTGTCTGGACTCCACCTCACCCCACCCTTGAGTTGGAGAAAGAAGTCGGGATGATGATGATGATGATGATGATGATGATGATGATGATGATGATGATGATGATGATGATGATGAAGGGTATAATGACAATACTACTACTACTACTAATGACGAATGAGGTTGACAATGAAGCAATAAGACGATGACGATAACAAGGATTATATAACTCACGTATAGAGAATAACCCCAGAAGCATTGAACCTCTGGGCATTGTGAACCTTGTCCCCTCTGAACCCCCTGCCAAACTTCGCAATGACCAGCCTTCCCGCCACCTTAATCCCGCTCTCCTCCACCTTCAGGAAGTCTTCGTATCGCCCGTAGTTCACGTAGACTAATTCCTCCTGAAGGTAGGTTAGGTTGGGTCAGGCTTTGATAAGACAGCTTGGATTAAAATAGGTAAAGGTAGATTAGGTTAGGTTGGATTATGTTAAGTTAGGTTTTGGTAAGATAGCTTGGTTTAAATTAAGCTAGATTAGGATAGGCTGGATTATGTTAAGTTAGGTTTCGGTAAGATAGCTTGGATTAAATTAGGTTGGGTTGGATTAGGTTAGTTTTTTTTAAGTGCCAGACTGTAAGCGTAAACATAACAGCCCGTACTCTGAGGCCCATCAGCACTTCTAAGAGCCACACACCTTCACATGTCACCACAACGGCACTAACGCTCATGACGCCCAATAATCTACGTTACATCCATGTCCTCACTTATACTGCAGGCCGAATAGGCAAGGAGGAAACATACCAACATACGGATGCTGCACAGAGCCCAGCATATCCGTCTATACTGAAATAACGCTAGTACGATCTCACCCAGTTTTTGTGCGACAATTCTGGTGGGGTGTTTAGAGGGCGAGTTGGAGGATGGTATAGAAACTTATGAAAAATTTTTGTAAGGAGGTTCAAATCATCAGTATGTTTTCTGACCCTTCCTGGATCGATCTCACGACCTTCTGATTAAGAATTCAGTGTTCAGCCACTTGACCACCAACTCCTGACAACTTTATCTGATTAAATAGGATAAGTTGTTTACAAATCAAAGTACGTATTATTGTGAGTTGAGATTAATGGCATAGTATGGCAAGGACAAATACTGAGATAAACACGAGAGAGAGAGAGAGAGAGAGAGAGAGAGAGAGAGAGAGAGAGAGAGAGAGTGAGAGAGTGAGAGAGAGGCAGTTACTCAGACCACACAGACTTACAGCATGGATAGAACCAGCAGGAGAGAAGGCGAGGAAGGCTGGAGGGATGGATTCGTCATAGGTTCCTTCCTCCATGATGCTCGATCGAAACTTCACCTCCCCTCTCTCGTCCAGCAAGTAAACCTGGAGAGAAGATTAGACACCTGAAGAGAAGATTTTACACCTGGAGAGAAGATTGGACACCTGGAGAGAAGACTGGACACCTAGAGAGAAGAACTGTACGCCATCTTCACTATCCCTTCAATGAAAACTCTCTTCGACCTCTTTAATCATAATTTTCATTGTTTTTCCTTCTCTTTTTGTTCCCTCCCCTTCTTTCTTTCCCTTTCCACCCCGTCCACCCCTTTCCTTCCTCTCTTTCTCCTTCATTCCACCTCCTCCTTCCTCAACCTCCAATTTCCTCTATATTTCTTTTCACCTCTCGGCCTCACCCATCTTTCCTTCCTTCTTATTCTCCTCCCCCTATCTTTCTCTCTCTCCCCTGTCTCTTCAACTCCCTCTCCCTTTCCTCGTCCTTCCTCCCCCCCTCTCTCTCACTCTATTCATCCATCTATCCATCTATCTATGTATCTATATAACTATCAATCTAACAGTTGATCTATGTACCTGTCCATCAATCAGTCAATCTATCTATCCATCCACCTATCTATCTCTTACTTTATTTGGATTTTCGACATCAGGGTGTGAGAGCTGCACACGGTAGGGCTGCAGCATAACCTGGTCCAGCCCTATCCTCTGCCACTCCTCCTTCAGGTATTCTGCTTGTTCTAGGTCCTGTTTAGTCCCTGCCATGTGACCCTGACTTGTTAGGTACCTGGAAAGAACACCTGTGTGCAATACCAGCATAACTGAAGTCCTATGTAATGCAAGGTAAATAAAGGTAGGTAAACACACACACACACACACACACACACACACACACACACACACACACACACACACACACACACACACACACACACACATTCACACTTACACATTCAACATAATCACACTCTATGTACTGGACATACATACGTATATACATGCATATACATACATAGAACATACATGAGGGAAGGCAGACTGGTGTGGTGGGAGGGGCTTGAGAGGAAATGCTTACAGTCTAGACCGGAAATGTAAAAAGAGGAAAAAAGAAAAAAGAAATTTAAAAAATGTAAAGATGAAATCAAATTTTATCTCACTCGTTCTTCGTTAATGAGTTTTTTATCTCTCAGCCTCCACCCCCCCCCTCTCTCTCTCTCTCTAAGTATGTATATGTTCTGTTCTGTCTAGTTGTCTTTCTGTCTGTCTGACTGTCTGACTGCTTGCCTGCCTGTCTATCTGTCTGTTTCTCTCTCTCTCTCTCTCTCTCTCTCTCTCTCTCTCTCTCTCTCTCTCTCTCTCTCACTCTCTCTCCATTCAAATCTTCTCTTCCTTCCCTCCCTATCCCCCATCCTCCCTCCACACCGCCTCCACACCCACCTCAAGTTCTCCTCAATTTTCCCCGCCTTCATCTCGGCCACAATCTCGTCCCCCGCGGTGCCGAAGTAGTCGTTTCCAGAAGGCTTCACTCGCCCGAATTCGTCTGGCAGGTCGTGGAGGAGCGCCGAATCCTAAGAGAGAAGAAATGGATGGAGTTTACGTGGGGAGACTTCAGTTAATTTATATGTAATTATGTGTCTACGTCTGAATATGGATGTGTGTGTGTGTGTGTGTGTGTGTGTGTGTGTGTGTGTGTGTGTGTGTGTGTGTGTGTGTGTGTGTGTGTATCTCCATCTTGAACGCTGAGTTCTAAGAAGGGATTAACACCAGGGTAAAGTACTAGTCACGAAGAAGTGCTATGGGAAGGATGTAGGGCTATAGCATTGTCTCTCTGCCACTGAGCTGCGTGAAATAAGATGCAAAAGGACGAAAATCTGAGCCAAGTTGTTGTACGGGAATTATAGTAACCAAGGAGACTCATTATTTCCTCATAACTAAAGCTCTTTCAAATATCATGCAACCACGACTTAATATTCATGTAGTGGGAGTGGACCAGTGCCGTCAGGTGATAACAAACCGATAAAGAATGAAGATATCTGTCACTCACCCTAGTTTGGCCGCAGGATGCATGGGTAGCGACGGAGAGGAAGGGAGAGGGGGAGGGGAGAAGGGCCAGGAGGAGGAGTGGGGGGATGCCAGCCACCACCACCCACTCCACTACACCCCACCGCCCACCACTTCGCGTCATCGTTACTGAGGAGGGAGGAAGAGAAGAATTACAAGAGGATTGAAAAGGAGTGAGAAATGGGGGTGAGAGGGTCGGGAGATGAGAGTCATATTCATGATCGTAGCCATCATCATCATCATCATCATTTACCTACCATTATTGTTACTATTATTATTATTATTATTATTATTATTTTCATTATTATGATTATTATTACGTCTATTTATAATTTTCATCATTAACTTCATGATGATCACCATTACCGTCATCCTCATCTTTATCACAGTAAATACCATAAGAGTAAAAGAGATTAATAATAAAAATAATAATAAAAACAATAATAATAAATAATCATCGTACTAAAAAGGTTAACATTGTTTAGATATTATGCAAACTAACAATAGTATCAAATTATCTTTACGAAACAAAAAATAATTATCTCTCCCAGGCTCCTATGACTCACTCACAGATGAAGGAAATGGTTTGATTTTAGGTGGAATATGCAGTAGAGTTGTCCCGAAGATGAGAGGGATAACAATGACAGTAATAGAGCACATCAAGGGGTTCAGTGACTCACTTTGAGCACTGTCTGTCGATAATTGGAAACAAATTATAGAGTTGTGCCGATCATGAAGTTTATTATTTTTTTTTACTGATAAACTTACCGATATCTTGTACTCTTAATCTCATTTTAAGAAGATAACTTAAAAATAACGTTATCAAGCATTTCCAATTTGGTATCATTGTCGAGTTTATATTTCTACCACGGCGACCTTCAAATGACTTCTTGTGTCTTTTCCCTGTCTGTTGTTGTTGTTGTGGCTCCAGGTTCATCTGAATGTGATCTCGGTGGACTGCAGGCTGAATCTACCCCTCTCGTGCAGTCCACCATCCTCTCTTTCGGGGTAGCCGGGCAGGGGAGCTTCACGGTTGAATCAGTGCCACCATGTGAAGGCGCCCCTGTCCAGCACAAATACAACTTCCAGAAAATGAAAGAGAGAGAGAGAGAGAGAGAGAGAGTCGAAAGTTTTAAGATAACTTATTCACTGTGAAAATTACTTTAATATTAGTAATTCACTGTGAAAATTACTTTAATATTATTACCAAAGTACTAACAGACGATTTTTTAAGACATGCTCTCTTACTGGTGAAGGGATCAACTACTGCTACATACAGTCTTGAGCTGCCCAAAGGTGAAAGAGATTCTAAGGGTAATCTGTATAATTTGTGAATATGTAACGACAAGGTGTCCTAAAGGTGCAATATAGAGTAAAAATATAGAACAAAAAAATTGTTACAAAGCCTACTATGTCAGTCTCTCTATCCATACCAGACGCCGTAACCCCGTAAGGAATGGCCACAAACAAATCGCCTCTGCGTCGTGTTGTCCTTTGCTATTTGGTTGCCCTTCCTCCAACTCACACACCCCTCTCTCATATATCTCTCCACTCCATCCCTCCATGTCACCTGAAATAAAATCTCTTTGTATAACTCACCAGAGCGACGTTTCAGCAGCTGACGTGACGAGAGAAAATATGTTTGTGAAGGATACATGCTCCCGCCGTCCTATATATACCTAGCCTGCATCCCAGCATCGCCCCGCCCACGTGAGGCGTTCACTAAGACAATTAATTTTACAGTGTTGTCTTTCAGAGTTTCTTATTTCTTTACCATTTCTACTCTTAGTCTGCAACCTCCTCCATCTTCAATACTTAGTTGTAACAATGAATCAGCACTGGAATATGATGCTAATCACGAAGAGGTGCTATGAGAAGGTGTGGAGTCATGCCATAGTCTTACTCTGCTGCTGAGCTACGCGAAGTACGCAGCAAAAAGCCGAAAATCTGGGCCAAGTTTAGGTGAAGGGAGAATTGAACAATATATTATATGCAGATTATACACTGGGATAATAAGGCCCTATAAAATGAGTTGCATTTTACAGGAAAACGTAAATAAAAACTGGTAAAAAAGGGAAATGAAGAAAGGAAAAGAGAAAAGAAAAAAAGAAAGAAAAAGAAGAGGGAAACAAGAAAAAGACAAGAAAAAAGAAAAAGTAAAGAAGAAAGAAGTGTGTCAAAAATAAAATGAAAGTGAAAAAAGAATAATGGAACAACTAACAGCCAAAAGATGAGAAGAAAAGTGACCCAAACGAAGGAGAAAAAGAGAATATAAAAATTAAAACAAAAATGAACTCTTAGGAAAATAGAGAGAAAGATAATGTAAAGGAAAAAAATGTAAATCAGCAGTAAAGACCAACATGAAAAGCACGAAAAAACTATACAAGGAAGAGTTTGGCCTTTATGCAGGAGGGGCTGTTCTCATTAGCTAATGGCAGCCTCTCTCTCTCTCTCTCTCTCTCTCTCTCTCTCTCTCTCTCTCTCTCAGCCTCAGCATCATCCATACGGCGTTTCCGGGCATTTCTCGCTTCCTTTCCGAGCTTTATATTGAAGTTTACTGCTGGCGACTGACGGTGTGTCCCTTCTAAGCTGCATAAAATCGTCTCTTGATGGAAACGTAGTAGTCGCAGTATTTGTGGCCCAAGGTTCGCCTGAAACGTGAACCCAGTAGACTGCAGGCTGAAGTCACCTTTCTCCTGCAGTCCACCATCCTCATTTCAGGGGATATGGAAGGAAATGAGGGACTTACGTAGAAAAAGTATAACATAAGAGACGTTACTGTATCAAAGAAAAGTGAGGATTTTTTTTTTTTTTGCAATTCCTTCACTACGAGATGCCCTTTCTAAGATAATTTCTATCATCTGAAAGTATCAAGGAATACTATGAGACACAGTCTCAGTCTGCAGCCTACCTTTCAGGGGGTAGGACCTCGACTGGCCATTTATTTCAGTTACAACACACGATTTTTTTAATTAATATTGCAGGGTCTCATTAAAATTACCTATTCTATTCTAGATAATACTATGACGATAATATTCAGGTGAAAGAAACACATACCCACCAGACGTCGTCACCTACCTCATCAAGCGCATAATCGTGTTCACCCAGACCAAAACACTCACTAGACCGGAAAGGGGACGGTCGCGCGTTGTCAGGTCCCGTCTCGTTATCACAAAAAAGTCTAATCCTTCCAGTTCAGAAAATCTCTCCCAAGCTGAATAAAATCTTCCAGGATTATTTGAACACACACACACACACAAGGATTTGATCTACGCACGTAAAGGAGCGGAAGGTAGGACGGACGGAAGCGCATCAGATTGTCCCGTCTCACTATCTGTTGGTATCGCGGACCCTCATATAGTCTTGCTCCAACTGACAATTTTTTTCAGCTGAGGGGTTTTCATGAACTCAAAAGGGTTAGAGTATAATCTACATTGTCCCTCTGGTAGAATAAAATCATCCGGTAACAGTGAGAATAAAAGTCATGAAATTTCGGAAAGTATCTCTAATTCAAAAACTCTCTCCCAAGCTGAATAAAATCGTCTCTTGATATAAAACACCCAAACACCGAGACATGCAATACACAGGAAGGCAGGACGAAAGCGCCGTAGACCGATCGTGCTGTTATCTGTGGCTATCGTAAAGTGTGGGGCTGGCTATCGGTAGGAAATGAGTTGTGGCTTCCGTTGCTCCTGAAGCAACTTACGGCTGTCACCCGCTCTCTAGAAAGCTCATTTGTCCTCTTTGTCATCATCATCGGCGTCATCATTGTAGTTATTGTCATCATCTTTCCCCTCCTCATCTTCGTCATGCTCATTGTTCTCATCGTCTTCATTATCACCATTCTCAACGTCATCACTGTCATTATCGTCATCATCGTCAACTTCCTCCTCCTCATGATAATCATTACATCACGGTAATTCTCATCATTCTCCTCGTCATTATCAGCCTTATCATATTGTTCTCATGATCATCATTATTATTATCATTATCATCATTCTCTCCATTAAGACTGGCACGTGTCTCTCACTCAGTCCAGAAGATTTTTTCAAAAATAAATTTATGAAAGGGAATGGCATACTTAATAACTGAATGATTTACAACTACTCGTCCTGGAAGCTCCTGTGTTTTTTTTTCTTCTTATTTTTATTAATGAAATAATTTTGACATGTGACAGCCAAAAAATATACAGCGTTCATGATCTGGAAGTTTTCGACAACTTTGATTTTTTAAAAATTGATATTATACTGAGGGGGAAGCCATCTTGTTTACCATAATCCAGGAAAGCATTTACTAAGTGGTGTGGTAACCATGTAAACAAATGGGGGACTGGTGATCTAGCAGGTTAAGGCGCTCCGAGAGGGTGTGGCCAGAAGAGTTTACATTCTAGGTATGGTTGGGGTTTACTGCTAACATAATGCCACTTAGGGGTTGGCGGCTGATCAGGTTTACCTAATGTTCACGACTGAGTAGCCTTGCCTAGGCCCCCGACGATTCTGTTTATTACCAGTCGTAATTCGATATGATTCAAGAATTTAATGTTTGGAAAACATACCGTGAAAGAAGAAGTTCTGATGTAAAGGCAATAAGTTAACTGGAAAAATTGGCAAGCCCTTTATTCTGCAGTGAACTGACACGGATTGATGATGATAATGATATCTCAAGAGTACTTACCTTGGAAAGAGTATTTTGTTTCACAAGAACACGGACATACAAACTGATGAGAGAGAGCGAGAGAGAGAGAGAGAGAGAGAGAGAGAGAGAGAGAGAGAGAAAGAGAGAGAGTGAGAGAGAGAGGAAGCTTTGGCAGGAAGAAGGTAAACAAACACACATGACGTCAGAAGATCATCAGAGAAAACTAGGAAAAAAAAAAATTGAAGCAAATTAGAGGGTAGCTTTAGAAAAAAATAAGTCCGTCTCATTTTCTGTATCCTTTAATTATCCCCATTCCTGGTCTATAATTTTTCTCCTTTCTCGTAGATATTCCCGTGATTATATATTCAGGTCTCCACATATGCTTATTTTAAAATTATACGTAAATTTGGGGATATCTTTAGGAAATTTGGAAGATTGAAAGATACCTACCTCTAAGCTTTCACTTTTCCATTATTGATCTTTATTCCTCCTTTTTCCTCACATATCTTTAATCAGAACTCCTCTAATCTAACACCGTGACAACTTAATTAAATGAATCTAACCTAAGGAACTCTTTTCTAACTTAACATTAACATAACTAATTCTATTCAAGCCTAACATAACCACACACTGACTTAACCACACCCTTTCAAACCCAACCCTTACCTAGCAAAACTAACTCTATTCTCCCCTGATCTAATGCATCTAACTCTATTCCAACGGAGTTCAGTCTAAAATAATCTAACAGAACTAACCTTATTGTCCCTTTTCTAACCTAACGCTTATAAAACAAAACTAATCTTTCTCCCCAAATTAACCTAACCTAATTCCAAGTGCTACTGAGGACGCCTTCATGTGGTGGCACCGATTTGGGCTGGTAACTCCACTGTCTTGCTATACAAACATCCATCAGCCGTCTCCCTATCCTCAAGAATGGAAGATGGTGGATTTGCAGGAGGAGGGCAACTCCAGCCTGCAGTCAATCGGGTTCACGTTTTCTGTGTCCCATCTCTTAAATTTCATGGTTAATCTTTAAAATGGTTAATCTTTAAACTAACAAGACAGGAATAACAATCTGATTTTTGGCCAGGCTTAGGTAAACATCAGTTCGCATTTATCTCTCCCCCCCCCTTTTTTTTTCCCGTGTTCACTTTCCGACACTGCTCTTCAACTGTTTCATTCCTCTTTCTTTTCCTTTCCTTATTTTCCCTCCCTCTCCTTCCTCCCTTGGTCCGCTTTTCCTTTCTTCATCTCCTCTTCTCTTTTCTTCCATCCTTCCTTCCTTCCCCTTTCCCTCTGTGTCTTATCCTTCTCTTTCCTTCTCCATCCACTTTGCTTCTCTTCCTTTCTTCCCTCCATTCCCTACTTCTTTTTCTTGCCCATTTGTTCCTCTCCTTACTTCTACTTTTACTGTCCTCATCCCCCGTCTTTCTCTGAAGCGCATGGACGAGCATGGATTTGAGACGAGAGAGGGAGGAAGAGCAGGGAAGAGAAGAAGGAAGAAGGGGAGGGGGGAGCAAGAGGAAGGGGAGGATCGAAGAATAAAATGATGATTGAGGAAGAGGGGAGAGAGAGAGAGAGAGGAGGGGAGGGGGGAGACAGACAAATAGGCCGTAACAGAGCGTAAGGGAAGGGTTCTAATGGGTTTCTCTCGTTATAGTTCCTGGGGGTGTTTGTTTGGCCGTGTGGGGTTGTGTGTTTTAGGTCTGTTTGTGGTCTCTTTGTCCCTTCCCCCTCTCTCTCTTTCTCTCTCTCTCTCTCCTCATCGATCTATCTATCTTATGTGCCTCGATCGATTCATTTTAATTCGCCATCCCATTCCACCTCATTCAGCTTCTTCCATTTAGTCTTATATTTTTTCTCCGTCTCTGTCTTTCAGTCCTAATCCAAGTTCCTTTCCACCCAGATCAATTGTCCTACCGATTTCTTCCAGCGTTCTCCATCCCCATCATTCTTTTAACCATTTGTCCTCAAACGACAAGCCTCCATGTCGTCATCAGGCTGCCCTGTCTCCAACACACACTCCTCTCTCAAGTATCTCACATACCTCATCACCCCGTCCCTCCATCTGCTCCTCGGTCTCCCCCTCCTCTCCTCCCTCAGTCCACCCCCAATCAATTACTCCCTCTGAATTCTTCCAGCGTCTCCTCCATCTTCCCAGTCCTCCTGTCATTTACTTCCAGGTGACCTTCTCCCTTGACGCTTCATTAACCTGGCAGGTGTGTAAAATGCATGTGGTCCTCAGCATCACACCTGTTGTACCGGACAGAAAGAATGCCTCAGTAGTACCGTGACATTGTACCGTGACAACTGAACAGTGACATAGGAGTACCGTGACATGTACCGTAGAATTATAATACCATGACTTACTAGTACCGTTAATACAGTATACTAGTGTTAGTGTTGCTGTTGTTATTGTCCTTTTCTCGTTACTATGGCGCCAGGCTCAGCTGAACGCAAACCCGATGAACTGCAGGCTGAAGTTGCTCTTCCCGAACAGCCCACCATCCTGTTCTTCAGTGTTCATAAAGTGTAGTAGTAGTAGTAGTAGTAGCAGCAGCAGTAGTAGTAGTAGTAGCAGTTGATGTAAAAATAATGTAACAATGATAATAATAATAATAATAATAATAATAATAATAATAATAATAATAATAATAATAACAATAACAATAATAAAAACAATAATAATAATAATAATAGTAGTAGTAGTAGTAGTAGTAGCAGAAGTAGTAGTAGTAGAAATAATAATAAAAATAAGAGGGCTAAAGGCTACCACGACACGACCAAAGTCTAAACTGAATCAATGAGTGTCTTGCAGGCTTCGACTTTTCCACGCTGAGTCCACCAAACTTTAGCAAGATCGGGTTAGACAGGGTGAGAGTACAGAGACAGGCAATGAGGTACGTATGAATATAAAGCAGGCAGGAAGAAAGGAGAGGTAGGGAGAAAAATTAGCAGGCAGGAAGAGAGGAGAGGTAGGGAGAAAAATTAGCAGGTAGGCAGACAGGGAGGGTAAACGTAGGAGGAAGAATCAGGAAGAAGGGTAAGGTAGATAGAAGGTAAGCAAGAAGGGCAGAGGTAGGTCAGGGGTAGTGAAGCGAAAATAGAATTAAAGAGAAGCAGAAAAGCAAGCAGGGAGGAAAAGCTACGGGTAGAAGAGGAAGGCAGTGAGAAAAGATTAGCAGGTCAGCAGGCAAGAGAGATTTAGGAAGGCAGATAGAAGGGAGATTTTGGGTGGGCAGGGAGGGAGAGGTAGACAGACAGATAGGGAAAAGAATTAAGCAGGTAGGAGAGGCAAGAAAAATTGGGACGGCAGACAGGCAGACAGAAAGGAGAGTAAGACAGGCAGGAAGAAGTGGGAGGGAGACAAATGAAAAAAGAAAAAAGAAAAAGAAAAAAAACAGACAGAAAATTATAGAGGCACGAAAGGGAGACAAAGAGAAAGAAGAGTCAGGCAGACGGCAGACAGGGATGGGAGCAGGAAGAGAGAAGAGACAGGGGGAGCGGCAGGAAGATAGACATGTAGACAGAAAAAAATAGAAAGGCACAGAAAAGTCAGGAAGGCAGGCAGGCGACGAATGGAGAGGCAGGGAGGGAGAGAAGGGTCAGACAGGCAGGGAGGGAGGCAGGAGGAGAGGCAGGGAGGCTAAAAAGTAGGTGAGGGCCGATGGAGTGAGAAGCCTCTTGAACTGATCTTGACTGCGAGACAATACAGCGAGGCGGGATCAATGACTGAGTGGCTCTCCATGCGTGTCCTACCCGCTCCAATCTCAGTCCATCTCCTCCAGCGGTGATTCCAGGCAATTTCAGGTGATTCCAGTTTTATTCCAGGTGATTCCAGATTATTCTAATTTTATTCCAGGCCATTCTAGCCCATTCCGGTTGATTCTAGGCCTTCCAGGTTGATTTAAGAGAATACAAGATTATTTTAGGTTGCATGAGTGGCCCTACATGTGTGTGTGTTTCCCGCTCCAACCTTCATCCTCATCCAGTGGTGCTTCCAGACAATTCCACTCTTATTCCAGGCCACTCCAGTTTATTCCAGCTGGTTCCAGGGTATTTCAATTAATATGAAGTAATGGAAACTGATTATATCCCTTATTAGATTGCATTTCTGTGTGTCTTTCCTACTGTAACCTTTGTAATCAAGTGACATAATTTCTATTTTAATCTTGGTACCTTAAGACAGGGTGATCTAAGTGAAAATTTTCGAACTGGGTAGGCTATATACATCCTTCATCAACCTCTTAAGAACTAAAGATCCCACTAAACATGAATTAAATCGTCTGGGGTTAGCATGAATAGAACAGGAAAGACGTCCTCAGAGCAGGAGAGGTTAGTCTTCTTCAGGTAATTCCAGATCATCATGTTCTAGTTGATGCCAATTGATTCTAGGTCATGCCAACTCGATTCCAGATGGCTTCTAGGTCTTTCCAGTTTATTCTAAGTCACTCAAAATTATTCCTGACCCTACAGAGTGGCTTCGGTCCATACCCCCGTCCCTCCTTGGATAATTTCAGGCAATTCATGCTTATTCCAGCTGATTTGAGGCCATCCGAGTTAATTCCAGGCTAATTCCTTGTCATTCCTGTTGAATCCACGTTAATTCCGCGCCATTCCAGCTGATTCCAGGTTGCTCCAGTCCTCCTTAGTTGATTCCAGGCTGACTCAGTTGCTCCCAGGTTGCCCAACTTCCTTCCAGGCTATTTCCATCGATTCCAGACCATTTCTATTCATATTCCATAATAATTTAGTTCGCCCTTGCTGCATGGAACACTTGACCTTTTCGTTGGTGGTGGAGAGAGACGCCTTCACCTGGTGGCACCGACATAACTGAGCGGTGGAGCAACCCCGTACTACAAACTTCCCTCAACTCTCTCCCAGTTCCCGGAAAGTATTCAAAACATAATGTTATCCAGTGCCAGATTACATGCCAAGGCTATCAGGGAACGGACAACGGCTGAGAAATCCAGCGATGTAACAGGCATAATCCTGTCCAATAAAAATACGAGCATCAACATTGCATGGTTTTTAAGAAATGCAGGAACTGAGGTAGCTTTTAATACATCTCAGACAGTGGGTGATCTGGTCAGACACAAGGTACGAACCAGCAACGCAGCCTAAAGAGGTGTTTACTCTATTCCTTGTGAAGAATGTGATATGGTGTACATAATTGAAATAAGGTGTGATCTGGAAGAGAGAACTAAAGAACACAAGTATGCAATGAGCCTGTACAACACCAACAAAGCATGTGTAATTCACAGATTTAATACAGGTTATATAATGAAATGGGAAAATGCTAAAATTTTGTACATGGATGCAGACTTAAAAACACGCAAGTTTCTTGAGGCAGCTGTTACAGTATGTTCCAGCACCACTGAACAGAACTGCGGATCTTATCACTTATCGAGTTCTGTGTCCAAATAAATTGTCAATAGGAAATTTTCCTCACACCACCCCCCCTAAACTCAAAACATCACCTCTCTTTTCTTCCCATCCATCCCCATCTCCTCTCTTCACCCTGCTTCTTACCCACCTATACAACACTTGTGCGAGCGGTGGCTCGATTGGTAGAGAGGTGGACTGCAATCCTACCGGATCCAGGTTCAAATCCACGCTGGGGCAGGGAACAGTTTATGGATTTGAACTTCATAATAGCAGACTTTACCGATCTACCAGAAGACCCGCCGACATGTCGTAAAAATACTCCAGCTAGTACCAATACACCAGACCAGTATGAGACAGCCCTAGCATGTATTCAATATGGACGGTGGGTGTTAGCGCCGAAGTGGTGCCATGTAGAGGTGTGTATGTAGGAGGACTACTGGGCCTTGGGAATAGACTGTGAAGCCTATGCCCAGAGTCGGACACACATAAACACACACACACACACACACACACACACACACACACACACACACACACCTGTGCTGGGATCGGCAATCCCTTTCCCCCGGTGACCTCAATTTCCTTACCCAGCAATTCTTCCCTTCATAAGGACTTCCCACTTCACCTGTCCCTTGTTTCGTTTCTTTCTCTTCGAACTTGTGCAGTGATCTGTAATCCCTTTCCCCTGGGACCTCACCTTCCCTACCCTGCCCCCTACCACCCCCTACCAATAGCTGACCCCCCCTCACTCCCCCACTACCTTGTGCTATATACTGTATACAGTAAATGTGGTGTATATTTAGCAATTGTATTCTGAGGAAGCCATGAGGCGATACGTCAG
Source organism: Coenobita brevimanus (assembly GCF_032717465.1). Taxonomy (NCBI): domain Eukaryota; kingdom Metazoa; phylum Arthropoda; class Malacostraca; order Decapoda; family Coenobitidae; genus Coenobita; species Coenobita brevimanus. The sequence continues at coordinate 230,313 of NC_136967.1, forward strand.
TACACACTAAGTCCCACATCAGTGTTTCTTTCTCCAATTTGTCTACGAACAATGAATCAAGTATGTAGGTAAGTGGGTGGGTGGGTAAGTACAGTTGGTAGGTAGATAGATGAGTAAGTTCCAAGGATGGTAGTAGGTAGGTACTGAAGTCAGGTAGGTAAGAAGGTAGATAAGTTAGACTGGTAGGTAGGAAGTAAGAAAAGTAGATAGATAGGTACATAGCAAAGGTGTGTAGGTGGGTAGGTAGGAAGGTAGGTGGTGGAAGTAGGTAGGTGAGCAAGTAGGTAGTTAGGCAGGTAGGTAGGCAGGTAGGTAGACCCGAGAATCAATACTGAGGCGTCAATACACACCCACTGCCCGGCCCTTTTATGGGTTCACCTCAACACGGCTGCTGGGGAGGGACGCCTTCATGTCGTGGCACTGATATGGCCAGTCAGTGGAGCTACCAAGTTACTCAAACGTCCCTCAGCTCCTTCCCTGTTCCCCTAACAAGAGAGAGGATGAAAAACTGGACCAAGTTAAGGTGAAAAGAGTATAGTACATAACTCCAGGTAACACAGGACATATACTTAGCTGAGAGTGAGTCGTCAGAGCCTGAGAGTGTTAATACTGTCATTATTAACTCTCTCATGGCCGTGACAACTTTAGTACCTCATTCTAACTGGCGCCAGATGATTATTTTCACTTGACAATCGGCGTAAACTTTGGACCTAGACTGACTTTTCATGCGGCTGGAGAAACTGCACTGTTCAGATTCATGTACTGGGGATAGCAAACTGTGGTGATTATATTATACGCTTTGTAACGTGAGTGGTAACCTGTGTTTTGTTCTGGGGAAAAATATGCAAAGTCACACACACACACACACACACACACACAGAGTAGTAGCTGTAGTAGTTGTATTGTAGACGTAGTAGTAGTAGTAGTAGTTGTGGTGGTGGTGGTGGTGGTGGTGGTGGTGGTGATGATGGTGGTAGTAACAGTAGCTGTAACCCCAGGCTCATTTTAACATATACCCGGTGGACTTGCAGGCCAAAGTCACCCTTCTTCCTGAGTCCACCATCCTCCTTTCAAGCGACAGGGAATGACTAGGTAGCTCCTATACCCGGTAATGTCGATGTCACCTCTTGAAGGCGCCACCCACCGGCACCAGGAGAGGGTTATAATGATAAATGCCTATCAACTGCACGAGGGTCATTCAGGAAGAAAATTCATTCTTTCAAAATTCCCCTAAAACCCGACCCACAACAATTGCTTTTACATCCAGGTCCCCAAATATATACTGCTGAGGAAACAGGGGCAAAAGAGGAGAAAAGCAAGCTGAGCCCTATAATCTGGTCGGCTTCAGTAGTAAATGTCAAGGTTACTCACTCATGGTTTATCCTGACTCGTGCTCTAAAACTCACAGTCTTTTATATGGCTGCTGATAAGCTGAGCATAGTCAGGGATTAAAGTTTGGCTGTTACTTCATTCCACTCACATCACATTCGAGACATGTCCGTCATTTTCCTCCCTGACACATTATATCAGAGCAATCCGTGGTTTAGAGATATACCAAGCCCCTATCGGTTGACAAAAGATTACTTACCGTTACAGTCTACCTATTTCACACTTATGGCCCGTCCCATAGTTTCCTCCCTGACGCATCATGTAACAGTAGACGTTACCACTTCAAGCTCCATCGCATGGTCATATTGGTACCACCACGTGAAGGCGTCCCTTTCCAGCTTAAAGAAACATACCAAGCCTCTTTCTTCCTTTAGAAATGCTGGCCAGCAGAGGAAAATGACAAGGAGACAAAGTGCAGTATTAGACGAAGCAAAAACCTTGCCTTCTTCATCCTGGAAACTTCTCTCTCTCTCTCTCTCTCTCTCTCTCTCTCTCTCTCTCTAGGTAAACAAAACACATAAAGATCTTGGAATATACTTTTAATGTCTTTTAACACAACAATAACATGGCGATCACAACACTTCAGGGAGGGTGAGAGAGAGGGAAGGGAAGTCTGGAAGGAGGAGAGAACAGACGGAGGAAAGGAGGGAGAAAAGGAGATAGAAGATGTGAGAGGGAAGGAGAGAATAGAAGAGGGAAAGAGAAATAAGAGGGAAGGAAGCCAGGGGAGGGACACTGAAAGAAAAATGACAATAACAGACAGGGGAAGATAGTTGGGAAGGAGGGGAGAGAGGAGGGAAGGGGATGGACGAAAGGAAAAAGGAGGGGAGAGATAGGAGGAAAGGAAATGTGAAAGGAGAGGAGAGGGGAGATGGGGGAAAGAAGGGAAGAGAGAGAATGTGGGGGAGAAGAGAGAGGAAATAGGGGAATAGGGAAAACGAGAGATAGGAGGGAGATGAAGGGCGAAAGCGGAGAAAAGGGAAAAGAAGGAATGGTATGGAAGAGAGAACCTGAAGGGAAGGGAAGGGAAGGGAGCAGCGTGAAGGAGTAGGATTTTGCTGGGATAAAATAGCCTCAAGGTAACATTAAAAAAAAGTCAGACTACATACGTAATATCACTCTATCTCTCCTCCCCGATAAATATTTCCCCTCCTCTCTCTCTCATCATATACACCTCAACATAGTAATAACATGTTCACTTTAATATGTATTTATATAAAAGGGAAATATTTTATCTATATTTAAATACACACATTCATACATATATATATATTACACGATTTGATTTATTTTCTTAAATTTCCTTCACCTCGAGGATCTGTCTTTATTTTATTCTTGCTGTCTCCAGACGATTTTATTTAGCTGAGGAGAGACATTTGGAACTAGTGGGGTTAGATTCACACTTCATTAACCCCTCCATTCACAACCTGTCCTCTAAATCGGAATAAAATACAAATCCTTGCTACTTTCAGACGATTTTCTTCATCTAGGAAAGACCTTTAGTGGTGAAGGGGTTAATGAAGGCTGTATCTAACTCCTCCAGCTCAGAAAAGTGCCCAGAAGCTGAATAAAATCATCTAGGGAAAAAAATCACATCCCAGCTCTGAAGTGCTTAAGTTTCCGTAATAGGTAATCTTTGAACCCCAGTGGTATACATAAACATCAAGCCTTTCACACACCCCATCATACATACATACATACATACATACATATATACATAAATACATACATACATACGTACATACATACATACCGAACATACATACATACATACATACCGTACATACATACATACATACATATACCTACCTACCTACCTACATACATACATATACACATACATGGATACATAAAAACATACATACATGCATACATACACATACAGTATATATAAAGAGTCTTAGGACTGGATTCAGGTAGGCATAAGAGGCATCCAAACACCTTTTCCTTGGAGATTTATTCTGCATCCCACGTCTCAACACTCCTTTATATGATATCTAATCATTTATAATAATTCGGACAGAGATTGCTATAAATAACGTATGAGAAAATAATAACGAATCATGTATAAAAAAATAAGTTGGTTAGGAAGCGAAGAAAGGGGCGCAATACGCAGAAAAAATCGCTGAGGAAGAATTGTTAAGAAGCCTCCGACGCCACCCAGAAAATGGTCTTAGAAAAAGGTGAGCCAGAAAGCCTAAGAAAGTTAAGTGTTTCTCTAAGTGTCTTTAACTTTTGCTGCCTTAGTGAGAGAGAGAGAGAGAGAGAGAGAGAGAGAGAGAGAGAGAGAGAGAGAGAGAGTAAATGTAGCCCAAGACCATCTAAAACGTGAACCCGGTGAACTACAGGCTGAAGCTGCCATCATTCTGCAGCCAACCATCATCCTTTCGGGGGATAGGGAGGGAGTTGAGGGACGTTTGCATACCCGGGCAGAGGAGTAGCTAACTGATATCGGTGCCACCACTTGAAGGCGCTCCTCTCCTGGCCTTATTGATGCTAGAAAGGCAGAATAAACACAGAGGAAAAGAATAGTGTGTAGTATATCCGCAAAATAAATAGCTAAATATGAGGTTTTAAGGACTATCTAAGGGATATCACTACTTTATCATCTTATCACAGCTGTTATCTCACTTCGTTTGTTTACGTTAATCAAGTTCCTCTATCTCAAAACTTCTCATCATCATCATCATCATTATCATCATCGTCATCGTCATCATCATCATCCAAACCTCTTTTCTCACAGTAAGATAGGCTGAGGTAGGGTCCACAGAGCCAGAAAAAAAAAAGAAAAAAAAGGAAAAACTAACTCAAATCTGCTCAGCTGAATGGGCCACACTCCCATCTACCTACCATACAAGCCCCTGGAATCCTGACTATACCTCAGAGAAACAGAATTAACAAGAATAAAATAAAAGAAACATTCTTGCATTAAGGCGTCTAAGATAAATTCCAAATGACAAGGAACAGGATATGTAGGAGGACTGCTGCACCTGAGGAAACGGGCTACTTATTCTATACACTGAGTCTTTGTGAAAAATGTTAAGCTTAGTTAAGAATACTGAAAGTTATTGTCAGTATTGCGCTTGGGTTACATTTTATGGAAGCTCTCTCTCTCTCTCTCTCTCTCTCTCTCTCTCTCTCTCTCTCTCTCTCTCTCGCATATACAGTACTTCTTTAGAGTGTTAATACACACTATATCAGTATTTAAGCTCTAGAAACTCTCTCCCTTTTCTCTCACTTAAGGCTGTCCTATTATGTTTATTGACTGTAGCGCTTAAATCTCTCTCTCTCTCTCTCTCTCTCTCTCTCTCTCTCTCTCTCTCTCTCCTATGACTAGAGTATTTCTTTGGGTATTAAGCTCTGTGCGGTTTGTATATCTATGTGACGCTTCTCCCTTCTCTCTCTCTCTCTCTCAGAAGAAATTCAGGCTGTCCCACTCTCTAAACGCCAGCCTCCTAAACACAGTCAGCCGAGCCAGACACGGGCAATAGGCAGCTAAGATGGTAGCCACAACAGCGAGCATGTAGGACCAGCCAAAGGTGCACTCTCCGGGCCAGTAGACCGAAGACGAACCGCCGCATTCCCCACGGGCCAGGGAAGAACCGAGCCCCAGGGGAAACAGTACGAGGGCCACTGCTTGGGACATCACTGCAAAGGGAGGTAATTATGTTGGGGATAGGTTTGATTAGGTTTGATTTGGTTAGGTTAAGTTAGGTTGTGCTTGGTTAGGTTACAGAAAGTTAGGGATGGTTTAGTTAGGCTGCTGATGCTGTTGATGCTAAGAATGTCGATAATAAAACAGCATACACAACATTCAAGGAAATGGTGTGGCGTAATATGCAACATAAATCGCCAAGAAGGAGGTGCTGAGCCTTATATACCACTAAGAACAATAACATAAAAGCCTTAATGAAGACCAAGACAAACCCCGACTTTCACGTCAGTCAGTTGTGCAATCATGACACTGTTGAAATGATTAAATTTTTGTGAGGATACTGCACAATGTTGAGCTGATCCGTGACGTGGCTAGAGCAAAGATTAACCGTGGTATGATTAGCCGTCTTTGGGATTAGGAACGAAGGATGTTAGAGACAGAAGGAGATAAGAAGCAGGGAAGGAAGATAATGGGGTAAGTTAGTGGTGAGGAAGTTTTAAGGATGGTGCTGCTGAGAGAGAGAGAGAGAGAGAGAGAGAGAGAGAGAGAGAGAGAGAGAGAGAGAGAGAGAGAGAGAGGACAATGTGGAATGAGCTGTATACATGAATTATTTATCGTAAGAAAAATGGTAGAGTTCGCCCATGAACTGACTTCAAGCTATGTATGGTATTTAACGTACTAACGGATTGTAAAAATGCTGGATAAATTGATAAGGGAGAGATTATAGATGTTAAATACAGATAAAGATATTCCACTATTCCACTGCTTTTGCGTCGCACTTAGGCATTTCCCTCACGTCCCTTCCTGACTCATCATATCAAGGAAAAAATAACTATGGGAGGAGGAATATACCAGGCCTTCCTCAGCTTAGGAAAATTATCTAGTAGTGGAAAATAATAAGTATAAGGGGTATGATAGGTGTTGATGATGATAAAAATAATACAACAAAAACAGCAACAACAACAATACCACCACCACCACCACAACCACCACCAACACCACCACCACCACCACCACCACCACCAACAATAATAATAATAATAATAATACGGTACTAATGACAATAATAATAATAATAATCTCTCACTCACCTACAGCAACCTGCACATTTCCAAGCCACACCGCAATCCAGTATCTCCTGCCTTGAGTGTGGGTTAGTGGTAGAGACAACGCTCCCACGCCCACGCACGCCTGCACCACGCCCGCCACACCATACACCACGCCCACCAACGCCCACACCGAGGAGGAACCCGCACCCACGCCCCCGCCCACACCGGAGCAACGTAGAATGGGCGGCCGTGGGTTATAGAATTCTGATGGGTGGGAGAAAAAGAATATGGAGAGGAATAATAATTAATAATAATAATAATAATAATAATAATAATAATAATAATAATAATAATAATAATAACAACAATAATAAAACCCTGCTGTTGCTGTTGTGGCCCCAGGTAGACTGCAGGCTGAATCTGTGTATACTTGAGCCGGTCTGCTGTATCGGGGCCACCACGTGAAGGCGTCCCTCCCCGGCATGCGAAGTATGGATTAAAAAAAAAAAAAAGAGAGAGAGAGAGAAAAAAAATAAAACGGAAAATGTTACTTCTGAAGGTCACACCTGATTCGACCTCGCATGACCTGTGCATACAAATAACTCTGTATCTACACACACACACACACACACACACACACACACACACACACACACACACACCGATCGATCCTATGAGTTCTTATGCATGGTTCGTGTGCGTATGCAGTTACACACACACACACACACACACACACACACACACACACACACACACCGATCGATCCTATGAGTTCTTATGCATGGTTCGTGTGCGTATGCAGTCACACACACACACACACACACACACACACACACACACACACACACACACACACACACACACACACACACCGATTGATCCTATGAGTTCTTGTGCATGGTTAGTGTGCGTATGCAGTTACACACACACACACACACACACACACACACACACACACACACACACCAACTTCTTGTAAGGTATATAACGCTATAAGGCTTTTTTGTCCCTTCATACATAAAACCATGTAATCTTTAGTATGGGCGAAAAATTGGCAGAGAAATTCACAGTAAATGCTGATATTATTCTGAACACTAACATGAAAAAAAAACAACGATAAATGAACTTTCTTGTAAACCTTTCTGAAAACATTAATAGTATCATCATCATCATTATCGTCATCATTATTATTATTATTATTATTATTATTATTACTATCATTATTATTATTATCATTATTATTATTATTACCATTATTATGATTATTTTCGAAGCAGCTTCATTTGATGTACCAAGAGATGTGTTCAGTACGAGTCATACCCGATACACGGCATCACCACACTGTTGCTGTTGTTGCGGCTCCAAGTTCATCTAAAACGTGAACTCAGTGGATTACAGACTTGGGTTGCCCTCCTGCACTCCACCATACTCCTTATGGGGAGATAAGAATGTAGGAGTGGGATGTTTGTATAAGCGGGCAGTGGAGACGCCTGCTGACATTGGTGCCACCACATGAGGGCGTCCCACTCCAGCATCCCCATTTTACTCCCGGCAGATGCAAAATACTGGCTCTTGCTCCTAGTATTTATTGCCAGACTCCTTAATCTAGGAGGAACGTGGCCATGAACAAAGCGCCTCCATGCCGCTTTAATAATCAAGTTTGTGATAATGGTCCAGTTCCGTCAGGTGATAGCAAAAAAAGACTGCCTCGTCGAGTTACTGCTGGTGCTTGTCGATCCTTTCCCTGCCATAGACTCTACTAGCTGTCTTTATTCAGGCTGATTCCAGACTACTTTATGGAGGTAAGGACAATTCGAGCATGTCAGAAGTTAACTAATGTGTCATTGTTCTAATGTGACCAAGGTTTTCGTCCTCTTGCAACTTATTTAGCGTGCTTCAGTGGCAGAGAAAGGCATTGCTTTGGCTTTACATCCTTGCCATAGCATTTTTTCTTGACTAGCCCATATTCATATGTTAGTCTGTTGCCACAGTCCAGATTTCGGGATAGAGAGGTTGCATTTTTAGGCAAAGTTAGCGTAAAAACAGTATAACATAGCCACCTTAGAGTGTGTTTCCTGTACTTTTACCACATTATCAACCTCAACATTTCACCATAATCCCTCTACATCACATTTCACCGTCTTCTCTGTATCATTCACCATATTTCACCATCACTTCGGTATCACATTTCACTATTTACACCATATTCACCATTTACACCACACTGCACCATTTACACCACATTTCATCATTTTCAGCTGCAACCATATTCTAAAGGGCATATACTCGTATATAAACATATATATATACCGGTATATATACATCAGAAACTTACCTTAGTTAAATCCTTGGATGGGCATCTCCTGATAAGGTTATAATTTTCTAGGAAATCTGATGTGGTATCTATTGTTATCGGTCTCTATAAATATTTCTCCTCGTATCAGGCGTCGTTTTCTACATTTTATTCATGTTGCTAAGGAGGCATCTGCCATCCACTCACCCGATGTAGTGCTCCCTTCAGGTGACTCTACCCTGAGTGAGAAGGCAAATGGTTTACTGTAGCCTAGGCAACCATTCACTGCGCTGGGTGGTAACCATATAACCAAATGACACCTGGTGGTCTAGTGGGTTTAGGCGCTCCAGCCAAATGGAGCCTACAGAGGTTTACATATGAAGAGAGTATGGGGTTTGTTATTCACATAAAACCGTTCACGGGCTGGTGAGGATGATCACCATGTCGGAACTAAGTAGACTAGCCCTGGACCTCTACTCTTCAGATGGAGCAGAAGAGGACTGGATGGATGGATATATGGATGGATGGATGGTTGGATGGCTGGATGGTTGGATGGCTGGATGGTTGGATGGATGAATGAGTTACACTGTTCATCTCGTGTGCGTTATATACATGTCCTTTTAGAATTAACGCTGATTCTGTTAATAATATACAAGATCCTTTTAAAGTACCATAAACAAAAATGAACGAAAAATGTTACCCCTAGCCTCCCTTCCCTCCCAGTGGCACACATTACTTGGCTTTCGAGATAGCGTAGCACCTCTTCCTTAGCGAATTATTTTGAAAGTATACCTTAATATCCTGTTCTGGGTTATTAAGGAAACATTGCGTCGAAATGTACAAGATATAAATAGCATATACTAGAGTGTTTAAGTGTAATAAGGAAAATAAATCGCTAACGAAGAGGTGTTACAAAATTTTCAGAGAGAGAGAGAGAGAGAGATACCAAGCCAGGCTGCATATAAGAGCATAATCAGAGAGAGAGGGGGGGAGGGATAGAGAGAGACACGCTGGGGATACTAAACAAAGGTCGCCATACCCACCCACTCGACTATCTCTTCTTTTTATGATCTCTTTTAAGCCCCGAGAGAGTCATTTGTAGTTTATTTATTTTTTTTTTCTTTCCGATTTTCATCATCATCATCATCAGCATCATCATCATCAACAACAGCATCTGCATAGTTATTGTTATTCACCATCACCACCACCACCACCATCATCATCATCATCATCACGGAATTCACTAACTCACACACTCTTACTCTCACCCTGTCTCTCTCTCACTTTCAGTAAGTCATTTTTCATACTCACTCATCCTAACTCTCTCTCTCTCTCTCTCTCTCTCTCTCTCTCACACACACACACACACACACACACGTGCCGGACAGTGAAGTTACCCGGATTCGCAGTTAATCCTCACTCTACCATCTATTTCAAAGCATTCAGTCAAAGCGCCGATCAGACTGGTGGGCCCAATCTGTTTCCTCCTTTGTCTCCGTTCATCCGGCATAACAACTGGGGACCTGGGTGGAACTTAGATTGCTGTGGATCTTTGAAAAATAATCATTGTCTGCCTCTCTCGTGTAGTCGATCGGCAGAAAATATAGATGCTTCTTCTCTTTTTTCTGTTGCTGCTGCTGTTGTTGTTGTTGTTGTTGTTGTTGTTGTTCTTTTCCTACATTTAGCAATAGTGGCTTTTGAAGGACACAGCTACAGGACCAGTAAAGTTCTCATTACAAGATCGAGGTTACGTTATCTTTTTTACGTCATTTCCTCTTAGATGAGCTGGTGTGAGTGTGTGTGTGTGTGTGTGTGCGTGTGTTTGTGTGTGTGTTTTATTTTTCTCATCCCTAACTTTCATCTCTCTCTCTCTCATTGTTCTACATAATCACACGCGACTTTGCAGCCTTGCGGTTTCCTAGCTTTTAAGGATAACACTCTTTCCCTCATTGTTATAATTCCTTCTTCATTTTCCTCATATTTTCCACCATTTTCGCTTTTCCTCCTTTCATCCTTTACGTGCAAAGATCTTACTAAAATACACATAATATTCATACCACAATTAGTGAAAAAATAATTCGTACATCATCCGTGCTATAATTCGTGAAAAAATCATACCAAAGCACGTACAAAAAGCATGCAAAATTACATGCAAAAATCGTGCTGAAATACGCTGAAAAATCCCTTCAAAACACGTGCAGTATTCCTAAAAAATTACGTGCAAATATCCTACCAAAACACGTGCGTAACTCCCACCAAAATACGTACAAAAACCAAGCTAAAATACGTGTTATGGAGCGTGTGGGAAGGGGCAGGATCGCGTGTGGGGCGGCCGCCATTCTCAAACCCACGGTAAATTCTTAAGCACAATATCCGTAAATTCCTCGACCTGGATGGCTTTCCCGCTCGCTCTGTCTATCTATTTATCTGTCTACCTGTTAATCTATCTATCTGCCTGTCTGTCTGTCTGTCTGTCAATCTGTCGCTTTAGTTTGTCTAATTTCTTTGTCTGTTTTATCTTTCTCGTTTATCTGGCTATCTGATTTTATCCGTCTTTCTCATTTATCTACATCACTGTTTCAGTCTCTGTTTCTCATTTATCTATCCCTTTTTCCTGTCTAAATAACTTCTTTATTTCTCATCTCTATCTTTTTCTGTCTGTCCATAAAAAAGTCTTATGTCAGCTGAAATAGAACACCAGAGTTATTCCGATCATGAGAGAGCTGACCTGCCCCTCTTCCTTGTAGACTTCCCTAAGTTAACCCAACCTACTCCAACTTGCCCAACCTTAACGTAATCTGCGTGGCATGGAAAGCTTCGTGGCACCCTCTCCTCAGCGATTTCTTTTTTGCCTTTTGCACATTTTTGCAGTGTTTATGTGGATGTGATTGAAAGTGTTAAGAGAAATACTCTGAGATGGTTTGGCCACATGGAGAGGATAGAGTCTTCATTAACCCCAACGATAAATTAACTATCTCCTCAGTTGAATAGAATCGTTCAAATATAACAAGAATGAATTAGAGATGCACGCCATTAGACTGATCGGGATGATAACATGAACCCAGATAGGATCAGTGTATCACAGGCATACTAAATCGCCACGGAAAAGGTGCTAGGAAGCCCACAGTGTCAAGGAGAACACGACCCCTAACCTTATCACCGTAAAACTCCCCCCGCCTCAACCCTACCACCCCACTAACTCCACCCCACCCCACCCACTCCATTCACCCGATCTCAACTCACCCACCCCAAACAACTCCCCCCTTCCACAACCTTCTCACCCCTCCCACCACAATCACCCCACCCACCCACTCACCCCACTTCGACCTTACCACCCCACCCACCGCCACACCTTCCCACCCCACCCACCGCCACACCTTCCCACCCCACCCCACCCCACCCCACCTGCCTATCCCACCCAGATCAGTCATCTTCTGTTTGTTTACCTTTCTCTGCTTCCTTGTGGCTCTCAAACACCTAACCCTTCAATCAAACTCCTGCGCCTAACCAAACCTAAATTAAACTAACCTAACTTAGCCTAACTTAACCAAACCTATCCTAACCTAATCAAACATAGCCTAATTTTGCCTAAACAAATCTAATCTAAATCAGCCTAGCCTAACTTCTGTATCTTTATTTCATGGAGTCACGAACTGTCTAAATGGAAGAAAATCTAACTTACCCTAACCAGACCTATCTCAGCCGAACTCATTCTTGCCATTATCTACCAACGAAAACCCAACCCCACCTCCTCACTCATCCCTCCCCATCCACCCCACCCAGCACCCACACCCTCTCCTCA
>NC_136967.1:245000-255000 GCF_032717465.1 Coenobita brevimanus
GAACTTACATTCTCGCTACCTCCAGCGACTTTATTCAGCTCTGTAAAGACTTTCCTTACTGCATTAATTTATGAAGGATATATTGAGTCCCTCCAGTTAGAAAAATATGTCTTGTAAGATTAATAAAAACCTCCCGTATGTCACAGGTTAATGAAGGCTGCATCTAATCCCCTCTGCTAGAATCGATCCTAAGCTGGCTTATGTCTTCCTGCTCTGCAGAAGGTAATGACGACTATATCTATCTATCTATCTGTCTATCTGTCTATCTGTCTACCTATATATTCCCTCCAGTTATAAAAATGTGTCTACTAAGATTAATAAAAAAAAATTCTCATATTCATAGGTTATCAAGACAATATCTTATCATCTGAGTTATCTCCTCAAAGTCGAAATTATTCTTCTGGAGGTTACAAAACAGTCTAGTTATTGCCTAATCTCAGTAAAATGGAAAGAGAGATACACAGATAAGCAGATTAGGAGAGGAGTGCATGGGGGAGTGCTGCTTGTGTTGGTGGGAGGGAGTGGAAGGTGATAAGACTATACTCTGTTCATTATAACTAGGCGTAAAACTGCCATCCCTCCATCTTGAATGCTGAGTTATGACAAGAGAGTAGAGCTAAATTATGGTTCTAGTCACGAAGAAGTGCCATGAAAATTCTTCAGGGCCGTAGTATTGTCTTAATCTGCGCCGTTCTACAGGAAATAGACTGCAAAGGGACGAAATTCTGGGCCAGGTTAAGGCGAAAGAACTTTTACAATAATCGATCCATCCTTTCATCACCCAATGCTTTCTTTGTCCCACCAGGAGCAAAGGGTCCCTGGGCTAGGCAACTCCTGTCCAGACATTTATGGCAAGAGTAACCAGTCTCATTCGTCCCTGAGTGACGTTATGGTAGTACTTAACTCCCAACTGTCCCTGAATCCTGTTGGAGCGCCTAAACCCACTAAAACACTAACATCTAACAAAACTTCACCACTTACCGCCTTGTACGGCGTCCTGCTGCTGAGCTTCTGACTCCATTTGCATTTCAGTCGATGATCTCACATTCCTCTTGAATCTCTTGTCACTCAGAATACCACGATACAGTCTCTCCATCTCTTCTTCTCTCCCCAGCCTCTCCGTCTCTTCGCTGTGTTCTGTTTTTGCCTCGTGTGCTCTCTTGTTAGCTCTCTTTGCCTGCCTCTCTGTCCCTCTATTGTGTTCTGTTCTTGATTCGTGTGCTCTGCTGTCTTCTCGAGCTAGTTTCTCCGTCTCCCCGTTAGATGTATGTTTTGTCTTTAATTCGTGTGCTCTACTGTCTTTTCTTCGCCCCAGTCGCCCATTTTCCCCATTGTGTGTGTGTTCTCTTCTTAATTCGTGTGTTCTCCTACCTTCTCCTCGGGTCAGTCTTTCCGTGCCTCTGCTGTGTGTGTGTTCTGTTTTTGATTTATGTGTTTTACCATCTTGTGCCACTCTGTCCCTTTCTCCATTGTGTTCTGTTCTTGATTCGAGTGTTCTACTGTCGTTTCCTCTCCTGTTCTTCCACTTCTTCCTCTTCCTGCCTCTCTTCTTGTTCCTTCTCCTCCCCTTTCTATTGCCTCCTCCCCCTCTTCCTCCTCCTTCTCCTCCTCTCCTTCTCTCTCCCGGACCGACTCCTAGGGTGTTCAGTCTTCTCCTGCTGTTTAATTTCCTCTCTTCTTTTTCTGAAATCCCCTCTCTTTCACCACTTCTCTCTAGATCCCCCTCTTCCTCTTTTCTCTCACTCACTCTCTCTTCGGGAACTTCCTTCCTTCTCTCTTCTTTCCTTCTCTCCGTTTCATTTCTTGTTTCCAATTCTCTCTCATTTTCTAGTTCTTTTCCCTGTTCTGTTTGTTCCTCTTCTGGCAATTTTCTTCTTTCTTCGTTTCTCCGCTCACTACCATCTTCCTCTAGTATACTCTTTCTATCTTCTATCTCACTTTCCCCCAGTCCTAGTCGTCTCTGCTTAGGTAATTGCTCTCTCCCATTCTTTCTCCTCTCCTTTGCCTCCTTTCCCTCCTCTTCATTCCTTCTCTCCAGTATTTCCCCCCTCTCTTTTCCTCCTCTCCTCTCACTTTTTCCCTCTCCAGCTGGTCTCTCTTCGTGTAATTTTCTCCTCTTCTCCCCCCTCCCTCTTCCCTTGTCACCAGCATTTACTTGTGCCTTCTCTCTCTCTTCTCCCCTCCTCCCCATTTTTCCTCTTCCCACCATCCTCTCCCCAGGCACGCTACCTCCACTTCCTTGTCTTCTCCTTCCACTTCCGACACTCTTTTCTATCACTCTTTCTTCTTGCTGTCCTCTCTTCTCGCTAATTTTCGGTTCTGTTAATCCACTATCTGTCACATTTCCTATCGCCCTGCCCTGTTCCCCTTCAGTTTCCTCTTCCTCCTCCGCTGAACTTGGTGTCGAAGAGGAAAGGATTTTGTTATTGTCTCTAGTCCCATCTGTGACGCCCTTATCTGCGCTTTTCGATTCCCAGTCTCTTCCGTCACCGTCTGTACCTTCCTCGTCGCCCCCTCCAGTTTGTTTTGTTGTGAGTTCGGCTGAAGAGGTGGTTCGGCGACGGTCTTGCGCTAACCGATTTGGCAAGGACGTCGTAAATGAGGGTAAAATTGTGGTTGAGGTATAAGGTTGCGTTTTGCTTTCCTCGACTGAGTAGGGTTGTGTGGATTCGTCATATGATTCCTGGCTCTCTGGGACTCTTGTTACAAATTCTTGGCCTGTTTGATTGTTGTTTGCACCTGTATGGGTCGACTCTTGAGGTTGCGTGTGTGCTTTGATTGTGTGCTTGCTGGTTGGAATAGCCTGAGTCGCCTGTTCAGGAATGGGGGAATTTGACGAGTGTGCTTCTGTGGGCTGTGGCGAATCTTCACTTCCTGTGGCAGTCGAAACAGCTGTAGAATTTCCGTGTTTCTCCTCATCTGCATACCCTGGAGCTGCAGTAACTTTTGTAGGCTCCGGTATCGCTAATTTCCCAGGGGTTGTGTATATGGGGAGGAATTCCTTTAGTCTTGTGCCTTTGTGAGTTGTGTATTTGTGCGTTAGTTCTGGGGGTGTGGTGTTCCCCAGGGGCCAGTCAGTTGCTGGGTCCTTCTCTGCTTTACGAGTGGTCGTGGTAATGGTGGTGGTGGTAGTAGTCGTTCTTCCTGTGGTTGTCTTAGTAGTGTATGGTTGCGTTGCCGTAGTTGTAATCGTGTCTATAAATGGTGTAGTCGTTCTAGTCGTCTCTACCAGAGGAGTAGTGATAGTGGTCGTGGTAGTATCTGCTTGTAAGGTAGTCGTGGTCTTCGTCTCATCAGGGTCGTCTTCTGAGCTGTCGCTGGAAGGCTTCTGACTCGTATCAACAGACTCCAGACGACAGAAGCCCAGAGGTCCAACTGAAGACACCATCACCTGGAGGGAAGAGAGAGATACTATACTCCCTTCACTTTGATTTGGCCTAAAAGTGGCATCTCTCTATCTTGAATGCTGAGCTATAACAAGACTTTCATTCTGGAATATTGTGCTTGTCACGAAGAAGTGCTATGAAATGGACGTAAAGCTGTTGTATTGCCCTTTTCAGCCACTGAGCTACATAAAAAAGACACTCGAGGACGAAAATCTCCCCCAAGATTAGGTGAACAATCTATAGGCAGGGAGAATGATGGTGGGAGTGGACGGAACAATTTTGGAGGGAGAGAATATATGGTGCAGTGTTGGAAATACAGGGCTGTAGTGCTGGAGAGAAAGGTAGAGATGGTGCTGGAGGGAGGGAGGGAGGGAAGGTGATGATGGAGGGAGGGAGGGATAGTGATGTTGGAGGGAGGGATGGAGGGAGGCAGGGAAGAGGGTGTCGGAGGGAGGAAGGCAGGAGCGGTGTTAGAGGGAGGAAAGGGATACCAAACTACTTTATGTATCCGATTCTGAGAGGAGCGTGTGGGCGTTACGTGCATAGATCCGCATTTTAACATCCATAGGAGGCTTCGTAGCGTATCTTCCTTATCGATTTATTTAGCATATTTCACTTGCCAAGTCTCGGTGTGTTTTGAAAACGAGAAACTTAGCAAGAGAGTATGAAGGAGAAATGTGCGGATAAATCGCTTAGCAAAGATAGGTTACGGGATTTCAAAGCCTCTAATAGTGACTCTCATAAAAAAAAAAAAAAATGTCATAAGAGAATACTGAGGTGTATGCAGAATAAGTAGATAAGGAAAAGGCGTTACGTAATCTTTAAAGCAAATTACAACACGACCGTAATATCAAAAACATTTAAGTTAGACTAGAGAAATTCCCAGCAAGAGAAAAATCAAATGTTTAAAAATAGTGTCTGCGTCATGGATGGGGAGTGGCGGTATATTTAAACGCTTTTGAAAACGAGAGGTCACACTGAAAATGAATAAAATCGCAGTATAAAAGCCGAGGTTTAATATGTTCTCAAAGGATTATGAGAGAGAGAGAGAGAGAGAGAGAGAGAGAGAGAGAGAGAGAGAGAGAGAGAGAGAATATCTATTATAATTTTCCAGATACCTTCTTGTCTTATATGCACACACACACACACACACACACACACACACACACACACATACACACACATCTACCTATCTATCTATTTATCTATCTATATTAGCAGTAGCAGCAATAGAGGCAGTAGTAGCATAGTAGAAGTAGTTATCCTTATTCCTACTCTTCTTACCTGAAACGACACCGCCTCGGCCTCCTGTGCGTAGATATAAGAGTACCGCACATACCACGCCGGGTGCAGGAGGGCCACCAGACTAAGGGCCCCCGTGGCCACCCCGAGGGCCCCCCATAGCCCCACCACCCACCAGGAGGTCACCAGGGTCACGGATCGGGTCCTCATGGTGGCGTTGAGGGCCCATGAGTGTGACCGGCAGCGTGGTGGGGGTCCTGCCGTGGTGGACCTGTTGGGAGGGTTCCAGTACTTATTGGCAGAGGGGGAAGGGGAGCCGACCGATTATCTTTCTCTTTTTTTTTTTTTTCCTATTTTTCGTTGCCGACTTCAACTGTGCATCTGATACTAATTAAATATACACATCATTGAATATACTCGATCAAAAATGTTATCTTGACAATGAGCGCTTTTGATGTTTAAGCTTTTTCTTCAGGCAAAAATGTGTAAATAGTGTATCTCGCATATTTTGTGAAATTCCTGCTTCATTGTGTATATACAAAAAACAAAACAGCAGGCATACACGATAGTGAAAAGTTACAGGACATTATTTTCAAACGCTTCCGCAGTTGTTTCAAAATGTAAATGGGAAAGAAGTTATTATTATTATTTTTTAACGACCACAAGTTTAAAGTCAGTCTACAAATAGAACTGTTGTATTTCATGCATTAATTCTACATACATGTTACTAGAAATTTTATGCCACAGGTAATGAAGAGTGGATGGGGTAATGAATCCCTGCCCCCCTTCCCCCTTCCCATCCCCCCCCCTTCTCTTTCCAACACTGACCTGGATTCGCCATTGTTGCGTGTCATGGGCCTGTTCCTCTCTCGCCTTGGCTGCCTTCCGCACTGGGGGCTTTTCTCACCATTGATCCTCTCTGCCTTGCTTCACGCCTGAGGTTCAGATACACAAACTTGAGACGATCTAAAGATACTTGGAGATATTTAGAGATATTTAGAGGTATTTAGATATTCTTGGAGATATCTGTGCCACTTTTTTTTTTTCTTAGTCACCAATGATCGTCTCTGCTTTGATTCACACCTTTGGTTCAAGCACACACTTACGTTGCTTTGGAGGTATCTAGAGACAGAGACTTTTAGAGATATTTGTGTCAGTAGCTCGCTTTTTTCTCGCCTCGGTTGCCTCCCGCATTGGGGTTTTTGTCACCATTGATCCTCTCTGCCTTACATCACACTTGAGGTTCAAACACAGACTTAAGATCAAATCACCCTCGTAATTAAGATCGTATAATCAATTAGGACGAGTTTGTTCAGCCGAGCCAATTAATGCGGTAAAAAATTGCTCCAATTGACCCTTTCACAGCCATGGAGGGACTTTGATATTATACTTACGCTATCACCAGACGAATATAATCAGATGAGAGAAATATTAAGTGTTAACCCTCTCATTAACAGAGAGAACTCTGTAGTATGCTATTTCACCTCTCTCCAGTCGATTTTTCTTCTACAGTGAGTAATAGGAGCGTGTGAGCGTTACTGCTGATACCATTAACCCTCTCATCGTCTGGATAACTCTTGTATTATTTTCCAGCTGACACCAGGCGATTACAGTCAGCTGAGAGTGAGTCATAGGAGCCCGAGAGAGTAAAAATGCCATGCTTAGTACAAGGTAGCTAATAAACATGTCCGAATGATAGACGTCCTTCATTACTTATTTATGCTGCCCTCCGACGACTGAAGGAAGGGGAGGTGTGGGTAGTGGGTGTTCGGATGAGTGTGGGTGGTGGGTGTGAGGGTTGGAGTGCGGGGATGGGTGTAGGGGTTGGGGAGAGGTGGTGGGTGTAGGGGTTGGGGAAGGCTGGTGGGTCTGGGGGTGGGGGTGGGGGAAAGGGTGTGGTGGTGGCTGTGGGGGTAGGTTGGGGTGATGGGTGTGGGGGTTGGGGAGGGATATTGTGTGTGAGGATGGAGGTGATAGGGGGGCGGGGTTGCCTGCAGAGGTGAAGGGTAGGGTGCGGAGGAGCCAGTGGTCCAATGGTTAGCAGATCAAGCACGAAAATGAAAGAACCAGAGTTTGATTTCCATGGCCGGTCAGACTCATGAATAAAGCTTGTTTACCCCTGTGTCCCTTTTCTCCCACCGGTGCAGCTAGGGATCTGGATGTAACATTGGATTGTTGCGTGATGTGATTTTATGGGAAAATTCTGATCTCGGAGAAAATTGATTGTATGCACGAATTTCCCTCGTACAGTCGACAGAAATTAATAATAAGTAAAATAAAGTCATTAAGGCAGACAATCATTTCAGTGCTAAGGCCAAATCTTCCCCTAGAATACAACATGCAACAGTCAAATTTACAACCTTGGTCCCTATTTCACTTCTATGTGGAAACAAACTGAGGTAAAGAAACAAAAAAGAAGCTCACCCGATCTAACCCACTTCCTCTTTGCACTAAGCCATTACCCCTTGCCCCCTTCCCCTCCTCCTACCCCCTCCCTCCCCCCACGTACTTAAGCCAAATAGCAGGAGGTAATGTCTTATGAATCAGGGTCCTAAGTAAAGGGTCCAGGTCATACGAACCCGCACTCAACCTAGACCTCTTGTACACTCGCTAATGAAAGTCCTGTCGAATCCCTTCCCCTCTCCAGGGGCTTTGAAAATCTGGATAGTAATAAACAGAACTGACACTGATTATCTTATCTGGCCTTAGATCAGTGTCATCTGTGTCATCTGCGTTGATTCAAGAGGGTAATTTTACAAGGCCTTAGAAGCAGGAGGGATGATAAGACTTCAGCTGGCGATAGTGCAGGTGGGGTCCAATGATCAGGCAAACGATATATAAATGTCATCCTTAAGAAACTAATTGTATCAAGGTAAGGTAGAATTAACTTGGATTTTGCAGTAACCTTTGTCCGTAGTGTCAGACTGTTTTGCGCGAAGTGTGAACCGATACTTTTGTGATCCACTGTACTTCCTTATACATTTCGCTGAGCATGGCGTCGGGTTCTTTTAGTTGTCTGCTGGGTGCGCTAACCAGTACACAGACAGTCCATACACTCTTTCATGGCAGCGTCCTCCCGAGTGCTTTATTTCAAGTAACACCAGACGATCTTCTTCAGCTGAGAGTGAGTTATAGGAGCCTGGGAATTACTATAATCAGTTTCTTTTCATCTGACGGAACGGGGTAACTCAACATTGAAGAGTAAGTCGTATGGCTGTAAGGTATAGGGATGAGTCTCCTTGGTTACTAGTCACGTCGAGCCCCCTCTAATGTGACTACACTTGCCACCAACTGAGCTGAATGGGGTTAGGGATAATCGTTATGTTAAAACAGATATACTCTAATGCCGTCACCATTCACTCTCTCATGATCGGTATAACTCTAGTGTTCCATTTCAGCCGTAAAACCAAAAATACCTTAGAGGGTTTTGTCTTAAATTGGCCAAAAGTTAAAAAAAAAAGACAAAGACATACAAAGCCTCTCTCAGCTTAGAATTATTAGACATTACTTGAATCTGTGAAGCTCATAGTGTTCATTTTAACTAGGGATGCTGAGGTGTAGAATGAGATTAACAGTGGGGTATGGCGCAAATCACGAAGAAGTGTTACAGCGAAGGGTACGGAGTCGCACTCTCGTCATCTACCATTGAGCTACGGGGAAGACGTTGCAAAAGAACGAAAATCCCTGCCAAGTTAAAGTGACTGATCTATAGCATTTGTGATGCATTTGGTGAACTTTTGCGCCTGGCTGTGAAAGGGGTGCCACAAAAATATTCGTTCACAAGATTTCGCAGTAAAATGTCACTCTTGTCCCAGAACACGACAGCCGTTGGAGCAAAAGAAGAAACTGAGGCTGATTTTCAAGTTCCGATCGAAAATTAATGCAAGCACGTCCGCAACACCATGCTTGTCTTTTTCTTTCGTTTTTTTTTTTTTTCGTGTTTTTCGACACTTCCAATTTCGGTGCAGATATTGGCGGAACTTTGAGAGAGAGAGAGAGAGAGAAGTCGGAATAAAACCAGAAAAAAGAGACGCTGGAAAAAGACAGTTAGGTCAGAGAGAGAGAGAGAGAGAGAGAGAGAGAGAGAGAGAGAGAGAGAGAGATGGGAACGAAAAGCTAGGCAAGGAAGTTCAAAATCTATAACCCAGCACCACTACTACGACGGAAGCCAAGGAAACGCACGTTCACCCCCCTCGACCTCCCGTGGCACACTGGAATGGGAACCACGCGGGCGGGAATATATATGTAAGGCCTGGAGGAGAGGGAGGAGGAGGTGGAATGGAGAGAGGACGAAAGGATGGAAAGTGGAGGAAAGGTAGGAAGGAGGGAGGAGAGAAGTGGAAGAAAGGAGTAAGAAGGGAGAGTGGAGGGAAGAAAAAGAGGGAGTGAGCATAGAAGGAAGGAGAATGTGAAGCGAAGGAGAGAGAAGGGAAGTAGGAAGAGAATGATAGGACAGGTAGGAGAGGGAAGAAGAGGGAAGGGCAGGAAAATAGAGGGAAGAGAAAGGGAAGGAAAAGAGAGCGAGGAGAGGAGGGAGGGGAAGGGAGGGAAGGGAAAGAGAGGAAGGGGAGGAGAGGAGGGAGAGAAGGAGAGAGGAAGGGAGAGGAGGAAAGGAAGGGAGATGAGAGAGAGAGAGAGAGAGAGAGAGAGAGAGTGCTGAGTGGCAAAACTGGGGACTGCAGTGAAGTCAATGGAGTTACGTACCGGTACTCTGGTGCAGTGAGAGAGAGAGAGAGAGAGAGAGAGAGAGAGAGAGAGAGAGAGAGAGAGAGAGAGAGAGAGAGAGAGAGATTCGGAGGAAAGACGTACGAAATAAAAAAATAAAAATCTCTCTCCCTCCCAGTGACCCCCCTCTCTCTCTCTCTCTCTCTCTCTCTCTCTCTCTCTCTCTCTCTCTCTCTCTCTCTCTCTCAAATAAACAAATAGACAAATAAATATATATCTATTTACACACACACACACACACACGCACACACACACACACACACACACACACACACACACACACACACACACACACACACATATACACCGTGTCTATCTATCGCTCTGCCTATTTGTTTTTCTACCTCTGTTTTTTATTATCTTTATCAGTTCTCATTCCTAAAATGACATTATCCCAGAGTTCATTCTGTGTGGCCAAATGATGAATGCCTCAAAAGGTGGAAAGGCAGAGTTAGGCAGGGAGAGCCAGGGCGAGGCAGGATGAGCAGCATGATGCACGGAAAGGCAGGGTCAGGCAGAGTGAGTCAGGGTGATGGAGGGTAGACCACATGGCCCATTTGGGGGATGATAACAGTGAGGCAGGGTGAGGCAGGGTGAGGCAGGGTGAGGGTGATGGAGGACAGACTACATGGAGCGTGTAGGTGGGG
>NC_136967.1:257500-265000 GCF_032717465.1 Coenobita brevimanus
CTGATGGACGCAGTAATGGAAATAAAATATGCAAGTTAAGCTACACAGATTCTGATGTGTAAACTGTTGATGCCAGTAAGTGCAGTGTGAGTGTAAGTGGATTGAGAGAGGATGTATTCTCTCTCTCTCTCTCTCTCTCTCTCTCTCTCTCTCTCTCTCTCTCCAGTAAGCCTCAGTATTTTCCTGTTTTACCTTTGATCTATGAGACGTAACTGCAAGACGAAAATTTGGACCAAGTTAGATTTAATTAACTATGGAGAGAAATATGAAAGGATTGATGTGCTATTCTCCCCGTGACCGGAATATGATGCTAGTCACGAAGAAGTTCTAATGAGAAGAATGATGAGCCGCAGCATCGTCTAATTCGGCCATTGAGCAAAGGGAAATATGCTACAAGAGGAGGAAAAAATAAGCTAAGTGAAAATGGTGGAAGGATCATCCAGGGTTTTCCTCTATACAAACTGTCAGGCCTTTGTATTGATAAGAGTTGGGCGATTCTTTTATCATAGTAATGGCTACATTGTTATCTAGAGCATAATATGCACACACACACACACAAGGGCAAGGTCTGGTATCATAAAGGTGGCAAATGTTGAACACACACACACACACACACACACACACACACACACACTTTTCCTGTATCCTTCACTCTCCATCGTGGTCTTCCTACTCTCTCTCTCTCTCTCTCTCCAAACATATAATTATCATTATTACTCTCTGTCTCTCTCTACCACAGGATAAGGAAACGCTAGAATAACTCAACAATTATCCGTGTATTTCTCTCAGTAAGCGCTTGATTCACATACATACATAGGCTTCATAAAAACACATGCTTATAAATACACATCCAAGCTAACATACACAGAGCAAAATACATATATAAATATATAAATAAATATAAATAAAAATACACATATAATATTTGCATTTGGGCCCAGTTTTATATACATCTTGGGTTAATTTAAAAGACTCTTCATACAGTTATAAAGAAAAATTCACCAACAATCATCAGCCAGCATTGTGCCCTTCCTTCCTCATTTCTCTTTCCTTCCCAGACGACAGAGAGCATCCTTCTTTCCTTCGCACGCTCTTTTTTTGTGCTTCGTACTGCCATTGCGTAAAATTAGCTCACGTAACACCTTCCACTGTCACAGCCGGCAGAGAGGTGTGAGTGAACTTTTGCTTATGACAGTAGGTATAGAAATTTACCTAGATACGTAGCCTACAGGTACATGTTTACATTTCCATACGCATACACATTTCATCTGCATACACATACACATTTAGATTCTTATGCACATACACATTATTTTACGTTCTTATGCACGAGTACACGTTCGCATTCTGATGTATATGGTTGAAATGGAAGCACGGAGATAATGTATTCAAACGGACTTTTCTTATCTTTCACATTAGATCAAACAAACCACATAGTTTTATATTTTTTGAGGTTGAAAATAAACCATATTTAGGGTGGTCCACATACAACTCTCCTTTTCCACTCGGCAGGGCGATTTCTCGCGTCTTGAGGGGACGGCACAGTCAGTGTTATGAATTCTGCACCAGTTAATCATCATCCACTACCACCTCCACACCCATGCCCACACCAGCAGACTGACCCTTCCCTACAACAAAGAAGATATCAGCAGGAGGGTTTTTTTAGTGAAGGTCTATTTCAGCAATAATAGTAGTAGTTCCTGAGGTTCAATGACCCATTTCTATCACATGAACACAAGCAGACTGTAACTTACTAACTAGAATATACATAAGGCACTTAAGGCAGAACATTCTCGGGATAACATTTGAGGTTTGGTGTTATATGATTAAATATGAGTTCTCGGAGGTGTATCCCAGCCCTTAGTATTCGATGGTCGCTTATGGAACACCTGTAGTGGTGTGATCTGCCTGTATCCCACTTCATGGTGTGTTTCATCTTTCGTTTCATCTTTCCACGTTAACTAGGAGCAAAACTGCCCTCTCTCCACCCGAATGTTGAGCCGTATCAAGAGATCAACGTTAGAATATGGCACTAATCACGAAGAAATTCTGTGGAAAGAATGTTAAGCCGAAATATTGTCTCATTTTGTCACTGGATTATGTGTAATAAACTGCAAAAGGACGAAGATCGTCTAGATAAAATGAATGAATTGTAGTCAACACCGATACATAGGCCAGACATCTATAATTTTCAAATGCCTCACAAATTAACGCAAAAAATAAAAAAATGGGTACAATTCTACATAATCACTTGCTCTCACTTTATTAATAATTCGGCCATTAGGTGTTTCCCTGCACTTCACTGGCTTTCTGGCCCTTGACGTGGGAACAGAAATTCGTAGGATGGAGGTGGATCGTACAGGGTCGTGTCGTATGTTTGAGAATGCATAGGAACGACTTGCGAGGACGTAGGATGGACTTGCGAGGATGTAGATGAGAGATGCGAGGACGTGGAGGTCTGTCGCAGCGAAGACGAATATGCTGAGGGTGACGATAATCCGTATGAAGCAGAAGACTGAGGATCATGGGCTGAATTAGGACCGTGCTGACTTGTCCCTCTGTCAGTAACACCTCTTCCTCGCTGAGTGCTGAGTGTTGAGGCTGCCGTTTCAACCCCAGGAAGGCTGCTGTAACACTCAAGGATCTCAGGATAAGACAACTGACGGGAATAGGGAGGTTCCGACAGAGTTTGTGTGCTAGTTGCATCATCTGTAGCTTGTCCCGACGGGTTGATTCGCTCGTCGGATTCAGCATCTACCCCTCTTTCCGTCGGGAGACTAGAGTAGTTCCGAAGGACCTGGTCGCGGGTGAGAGCAATTGAGTACGAAGGTTCGAAGGAGTAGGGATGTTCAGAAGGGGAGACAGGGCCCTCTGGGGGAAGATTTTTAGACCTCTCCTCTCCCATCGCTGACAGCTGCTGGTCTATTTCTGGCGGGGCGTTTCTGTGCGTTTCCTCACCAGGCGGCTTGGGCAAGACCCCCCCCCCCTCCACACACACATACACTAGGTATAGCGGTACGTTTGAATCTTCCTAGAAATGTACTATGAGGGGATCGTGCGTGTGTACGTGGTAATGATAAGAAGAAAAGAATCTTTGTGTGTGTGTGTGTGTGTGTGTGAGAGAGAGAGAGAGAGAGAGAGAGAGAGAGCAGCGTAGCTACAGTATGCGGTACAGAGTGGAGGAAAGAGTGCTTGTGCGGGATGAACGCGGCTATGTGGCCGTGAGTGAGGAAGTGCGTGCGTGTGCGTGCAGTAATTATGTGTCTGCTTGTGGTCGCTTGTGTATCCGTATATGTATGTGTGTGTGCCTTTCACGAAGAAGAGCAGAGCAGTGTGCCCGAGTCAGAACAGAACCTAAAATGAACAGGTACCACTCGCACAAGAACGATAAATACTCCTTTATCGAATGGGCGGTGCATTTATCTTAGTTGAATTGCGCATGCGTGAAAGAAAACAGACACTGGCTCGGTGTAAATTCCGCTTTAACATGGTGGTGTAAGAGAGAGAGAGAGAGAGAGAGAGAGAGAGAGAGAGAGAGAGAGAGAGAGTTAACATTACGTCACGCTAATAACTAGTCAAGTTGCACCAGGAAGGTAAAGACTCATTAATAAGTTCGTCTGTCTGTCTGTCTGTCTGTCCCAGCTCCTCGCCGTGGGGACGGTGGTGGTGGTGGTGCCGGGGGGTTGGGGGAGAGGACGACCCTGGTGAGGCGCTGTCTGCCATGGGGGGTGGGGGGGTGGACCCCTACATGGTGTGCACTGTACCTGTGAGACGGCTCCTCAGAATTAGTTGCTTGCCTGTGGTCGACGGGTCTGCTCAGCCAGACGGACTGGGACTGAGCAACAAGAACAGCACTAACAGCAACAACCCTGACGGCAACAACGACAATAACAACTGTGGATGCATACATTTCAGGGAGTTACGACAAGTGAGACGGCAGCTGTTCTCACCATGTATTTACCTAAACAAAAATCCCCTCGAGGACGTTAGAAGATAAAAAATGACAAAATCATTCCCAGAGTTTGTAAAGGAAAAGACGTTGCTTTCATTTAGGATAACAGTGATAACTTTCTTCTGTCTTGTCATTTTAGTCATCATCATCATCATCATCATCATCATCGCCATCGTTATAAGCATCATCACCATCGTTATAATCATCATCACCATTATCATCATTACTGTATATGAGCCTGAGAGTGCTAATATTGTCACCACGGACCCAATCATGGTGGGAACAACTCTAGCATTCTATTCCAGCTGACGCCAGACGATTTTATTCAACTGAGAGTGAGTCGTAGGGAGTGTTGAGTTCCCAGAAAGCAACGTCATTTCCGTTCAGCAGTAAATCGTTTATGGACATCCCATTTAATAACGCACCGCAAGTCATCCTCATCTACGTGAAGCTGGAACCCACCTCGCCACTGCAGGTTTGAAAGATGCGTGGCCGTCACGTTTTTATGAAGTTTTTCCTTTCGGATCCACACACCCCGACATATTACAGTGTGAGTGCCAGTGAATTTAAACTCCCCCCCTCCCCTCTCTCTCTCTCCCTCTCTAGGAAAATTCAAACAGAAGATACATAAGAACAAATGAATACACTAATTTGCGGCTGAGGCAAATGTTATATTGACTTTTCACAATAAGGTGAC
Source organism: Coenobita brevimanus (assembly GCF_032717465.1). Taxonomy (NCBI): domain Eukaryota; kingdom Metazoa; phylum Arthropoda; class Malacostraca; order Decapoda; family Coenobitidae; genus Coenobita; species Coenobita brevimanus. Next base: position 262,150 of record NC_136967.1, read on the forward strand.
ACGACACTATATGAGGAAAATTAAAAATCAGTGAACAAATGCAACAGAAAAATCACATCTTGCAGATAAAGACGTGTAGGCCTACAAGAGCATGGTAAAATATGGTAGGGTGATTATGGATAGTGATAATGTTCCTCATAGCATCAGTCTTTAATGAAATAAGAATACAAGGTAGAAAATATTAAGTCGTGGGGTCTAAAGGAGACAACAATGAGGTAGATGATGTGACGATAGAATGAGTTAGCCATGGAAGCGTTGCAGAGCCGACTGGATATGATGGTGGCCTTCCCCAAGGAGCGATACCACAGGTGAAGGCTGGTGACGGTCTCATCATGGTGGCGGGTGTGTGAGGTAGTAGTAGTTTCAACCCCAGGCACATCTGAATGTGAACCCAGTGGAATACACGCTGAAATTGCCCTCTCCTGCAGACTACTGTCTTTTTTTCGAGGGATAGGAAGGGAGTTCAGGGACGTTTGTATAACCGGGCTTCTCCACCGTCCAATTATACCGGTGCCATCACATGAAGGCTTCCCGCTCGAGCACAGAGGGTGGAGTGTTTGTCGTAGACATGTCTCAGTCTCAACCCAAAGTAGTTGTCATAACGCTGGATGGTTAAGCTAGTCGAACATTCATTATCGGTATGCAGGTCCAAGTCCTCCCTGGCCCTCTCCGGGAAGATTAATCGAAACTGTCTCCTTGGACACAGGGAGGGAAGCGACTAGCAAGGAAGGGGAAGTTGTAGGCAGCGCGGAGCAAAGATATATAATAGAAACCCATATAAAAAGTGCCATCCATAGAGAACGATTAAGGACGCAACTGTAGAGAATGGATAATTTAGGAGTGCCTTAAGTAAAAGAATGAAAACCTAAGCATAACTAAACATGTCCTATGTAAGTTTTTCTGCTGTATTCGTTTACTTTTTCGTGTAGTAATCGTGTTTCCCTACTATGCTTGCAAATGTTTTCAATATGATGATTTTTGTTCCATATATGTAATTTTGTCATATCAATGTAATTTTTGCCCCATGAATGGATCAGTTTGCTCTCATGTACCCTTACTGCCTGTCCCTAAGAGACAATGTTCCTCAGAGTGTTTGAGCTTGTACTGAAGGGTAAATAATCTTAAGGAAAAAAGAAGAAGCATTAATGCCATACTTTTCCTGGAATTTCATAACGTGAATGCCCCCCCAAGCTTCAACCTACAGCAGTGCAAATTGCAGATCTTTTATGAACTGAGAACACCTGTAATCTGGTGTATGGATTTTTTAAAAATATTTAATTTGCTTCCCTTTCTCTATTCACCTTCTGCAATAAATAAATACATAAATAAATAATTAAATAGAGGAAATGGGAAAATTATACTCACATCCTATTAATTAATTAATATATTTAATTTTATTGTGAAGATTCGACAGTTTCTGTCTGGTGTAAACTCCCTCTCTCTCTCTCTCTCTCTCTCTCTCTGCAGGCTACGGTTTATTGACCCTAAAGTTACTTGCTCCATTTAAAATAATAGGATTAGGGTTAGGATGGTGGTGGTGATGATGATGATGATGATGATGATGATGATGATGATGGTGACTGCCTAGACTGTGCACCCGATTTCCTCAACCCCACCATATATTAAAGATTTAGACATAAGAAACTTTATAAATACTGCATCTAAGCCTCAGACACTGAATAGCCATTGAAATACGGACATAGGGTGTACGTTTTATCTTATCAGCGTTGTCAGTCACCACTTGAGAAATATAAATCTTAGACGTTGCTAAAAAAAAAATCTGTGTATTATACCAGCGTACTGATGAGAGGTGCTGGTATGATTGTGGGAATATGAGAGGCATTGGTATTTCCACTGAGTAGCAATACCAGAGTTACTTTGGAATATAGGTGACTAAGAGAGAGAGAGAGAGAGAGAGAGACTCCTCACTCTACTTTTTATGACTATCTGAATCACTACAGTGGCATGGTTATTTGTGAAATTGTAGCAGTAAGTAAAAAAACAAAAAAACTGTTAAATACATAAAAATAAATAAATAAAGTATGAAGATTCTTACCCTGCCTCCTCACACTCCTCACACGAAACCCGGTGCTTCATATTCATCCGAGTGTGCCTCAAACTTCACATATTGGCATCACCACCAAATTTCAGTTAACTGGGTGGAGTGGAGTGAAAGGGTTGGTGATGCTGTGTTAGGCCGCATCTAAGTGGCATAGGAGGCTTCGTAACACCTATTCCTCTGTGATTTATTCAGTAATTTTCGCCTCAAGTATCCTTTTGTATGCTTTTAATGCAAACAAGCGTGAGTTACAGGTGCAATATGGAAAACAAATCCCTTAAGGAAGAGGTGCCAGGAAGCGCTCCGTGGGGCCTAGAAAACTTCATAGTCTCTCCAGATACAGATCGTCTATTATTCAGTGCGCCCATTTTGAATCTCTGAATTAATGGGTGGAATAAGACAATTGCACTTACTGGAAGCACAGTTTATGAAAAAAGAAGACAAGAACAAATAAGGAATAAAAAATATATATATATCAAAATACTAGATTGAAAACTGAGACTGGCCCATCGTGAACTCGGAAGCAGTGACGTATCTTTGAATTCGAACCTCTTCCTGGTACATTGTTGGGATGCTTTTATTTATTCTTTTATCCGAGTTAGTCCCACGTATCTCTCCAGGCCTCAATAAAAGCGTCTGGTGGCAGCAACAATGAAAGAGAAAACAGAGAACCAAGATGCTTGAAGAGTTTGTAACGGTGAAACTTGAAGCAGTGACATCGAGGGGTTTGTATTCATCCTCAGTGAAGTGTGGGGACTGTTTGGATTCCCTTTATCTCATTTAGTCTGGGAT
>NC_136967.1:267500-285000 GCF_032717465.1 Coenobita brevimanus
GGGTAAAAATTTTCCAATAACATCGTACTTGTTCAGCCTTACTTATACCAGTCGATTTTATTCAACTCGGGTCTCCTGTACGGTACATCTTAGCTAAGAGGATCGAATATTTGATCTGTGCTGTGTCCTTGACCTTAAACTGATCGTTCTCAAAACTGAATCACCTCATTCTTGCTTGATCCTCGGCCATTCTACCAGGTTTGGTCCAAATCTGATTACAACTGTTTGAGTTGACCTTGCCCCGTGGCAAATTCTGTTTGACCTATTGTTTCCAAAATCGAACCAATTCATCCGTACCTGACCTTCAACCCTTCCACCAAGTTTGGTTCAAATCGGATCAAAACTGGTGTAGTTATAATATTCACACACACACACACACACACACACACACGGCCGAAACCCATAGGAATAGTAGACTCCAGTTCCCCTTTGACAACGATGAGAACCAGATGATCTGGTTCAGCATTAGAGGCGACGTCTAACAGTCCAGGCCCATCCATTCACAGTTTAGTGTTTAGTGTTTACAAACAGAATGCGAGTAAAACCACGTGGGAATGAACGTACCACGCTCGCTATGAATTGATTTAAAAAGACGAATGAATGGAATTAAAACTCCAGAATGAATGGATTTTAAAGGAGTAACCGTAAGTGAGTACGCGTAACCCAAACATGAATGAATTTGTAAGCGGTAACAGATTCAAATACTTATGAATGAGTGAACGCTAAGTATGTTTTCATCATAAATATCGAGTTTGGCTGACCTCTTATGGGCTGTGTATATTCAGGCATTTGTGTGCGGAACATCAGATACGCGTCTTTACCAATATGTAGCCTAATACATCAAAATAGAGCAAAAAGAACTTGTCCACGATTTTGAACGGCGGCCATCGCTGTTCTAATCACAACCTTGCCAGGTGTACGAGTCAACATTTCACTCAACCGAATTAGAGTCAAGTCTAAGGTGCTGTTATTAACACAGATACTCACATCCATAATTAATGCTTAATAAGTAATGTTTGTTGAAAATCAATCTTATAGTCCCATAAATAAGTGATACATAAAGCTCGTAATTATTTCTCTGAATGTGTCCGATAAGTGCGGACGCCTCATTCTCAAATGTCTTAGTTTACGTTGAGTTGAATTACAAAACAGTTTTTTAATGACATACGCAAATTTTCTGCATAAGTATCACAGATATTATATATGGTGGTTATTCTGATGTAAGTTAGTGTTAAAGTAATAATGTAAAAAGGTAAACATTATGCAGAATAACAAGTAATAATTATAATGCTGGAAGTCTTTAGAAGTTTTACCTTCAGGCCTACGGCAAGAGTAGATTGCTATCGTTTTCCATTCTTTTTCTATACGCACTTCCTTACCATTAGATCAACGCACAAAGAGGATGATATTATAGTTCTCCGTTAATGATAATGCAGTAAAAATGTTGTGTAATAGTGTATTGCTATTTGCCTTTGAAATAAGGGAGAAATTATGATATTAATTGGTATACACAAGAATTGCAACACTCACCGTGGTGTACATTTACGTCCGCTTGTAGGCTATTTTATGTAGCTTTAACAAATTACGACAATATTGTCCCGTATGCTTTTTAAGAGCGTGGAAGTGATGGGCAACCTGGATTAGTGTTTTAATCTCAATACAAATTAGCGTTCAAGACAAATGTGATAATTTAATGCTTATAGTTCATTCACTTGAACTGGGAGCACATTTTCGTCATTTTGTAGCGTATTTTCTGTAGTTCAGTGGCGGAATAGGACAATACAACTCTGTATCCACTCTATAAAAATTAGCTCTCTCCATAACTCTCACCATCCCTTTCGTTTTGCGACGTCTGTTTTCTGACAAGTGGATCTCTCCAACAACCAGCCTCACAACACGCCCGTTCTTAGGTAAGTGGATAGGCAGAGTTGTAGACCCAGGTTTATTTGCATCATGAACCCAGCCTCAAGTTGCCCTTCCCTAAACATCCACCATTCTCCTTGGGGGATAGGGAAGTACTTAGGGATGTTCGTATTACCAGGTAGTTGAGCTGCCGAGTTATACCAGTGCCACCACATGAAGGCGTCCCTAGATAGAGTACGCGCAATTCTTTTAATAAAAGAATGGATAGAGGACATATTGAAAGAAACGTTAGCAAGAATAAATTGAAATGAGATGTAAACGTACTCAAGGGGTGAAAATTCTCTCTCTCTCTCTCTCTCTCTCTCTGCTTCCTGGAAATCTGATAGCTTTGCAAATCACTATCCCTCCATCGTCTCCATTACCTCTATCCTATCCAACTGAGAGAGAGAGAGAGAGAGAGAGTAGGTAAGGATATTGGCAGGTGTAAAACGGCTTGAAAACTGCATTACTCTCTCTCTCTCTCTTTCAGTACAATGTGTTCATAATTCCATTCTTATTGATTCCCAGCGGCTTAACATGACTTAGTTTTTTTTTTTTTTTTCCGCAATGTAACATTCATTAACTTCTCCTTGAGTGCTTTCCAAATCGCTCAATAACAAGAAAAACATCAATGACAACAGCATCAATAACATCAACAACAGCAGCAATAGCACCAGTAACACCAACCACAACATCAATAACATCATTAACATCAACAATAAGAATAACACCAGTAACAGCTACATCAACCACATCAATAACAACATCAATAATAACAAGATAAGATCGCGTTGCTCACATGCGTGGAAAAATAACGTCATTGTTCAAAAAGGGTTAAACTAGAAATGAGAGCAGGTCATGATTATTATTTACTGACCTAGAAAGATCATAAACACTTGTCAATATTCATTAGCGTAACAATCTTCATAAACCTGCATGAAGCCACACACACACACACACACACACACACACACACACACACACACACACACATCATGACTGCTTAGAACTATGGGAATAAGAAAAATAGTAAGGCAAATATACACGTTTACATTCGTTTCCATGTACAATTTATATTTCATCAACCTACTTACCTACTTGAACTTAATTATCTACCTATCTGTCTGTCAGTTCGTTTGTTCCTTTATCCATATAGATATTTTTTTCTGTGTATTTCTCTTCCTATTATTCAACAAATGAAAAGCATGGCTGAGGTTTTTAAGGCAAAGATAAAATCTAAATAAATAACAATAGATAGATGGAGAGAGACAGAGAGGGAGAGGGAGAGAGAGAGAGAGAGAGAGAGAGAGAGAGAGCTGAAACTGATCCCACCTACCTCGTTTGCCTAAGTTATTCAGATGCGAGATATTGTGATGGCGAGATGGGCTGAATATTTTGCTAGCGTCTTGAAGGTGGGTCTCAAGAATAAGGGAAGATGGTACAAGGATGGGAGCTGGAGATTGAATCAAAACATGGGAGGTAGGGGGGTTGAGAGAGAGAGAGAGAGAGAGAGAGAGAGAGAGAGAGGTTCCTACTTAAGAGGTGTCAGAAGTTTGGACGTAAAAAATCAACTAGTTCTTAAGAGGAAAATTTTTTCCTCTAAAGAGGTGTTGAATGAGAGGTGATAGTGGAGAAAGTGAGAGAGAGAGAGAGAGAGAGAGAAAAAACGTATACGCTCTCTCTCTCTCTCTCTCTCTCTCTCTCTCTCTCCCCTAATAAAATCAACTAATTAAAACCCATCCTCAAATGCAGACCCAGACGAAATGGTGGTGGTGGTGGCGGGGGTACAGGGAGATGAGCATGAGGGAGGGACGAAGGAAGGGGAGAGAGGAGAAGGAGGGGGAACAGGGGAGAAGGGACGGGCAGAGAAAGGGTAGAATGAGGAGGAGGAGAGGAATGGAAGGAGAGAAAGAGGGAAGAAGAGGAGACTGGAATGGGAGAGTGAGAAGATGGAGGAAAATGGATGGGGAGAAGGGAGGACAGATGATTGAGGAGTAGGAGACCAGGTCGAAGGAAAGACTGGGGAAGGCAGAAAGAGAGGTGGAGAGGAGAAGAGAGGGAGAGAGAAAGGGAGAAAGGGAGAGGAGAAGTAGAAAGAGGGGAGGAGGGGATTGGATGGATGGGTTGAAGGTAGGAGGTGGGGGGTTGGGGGTCTGGCCAAATATATACTTACTCTGATGATAGTTTGTTTAAGCGGATCTGTCAGGCGATTAGGAAAGGACAGGAAGTTTGCACGTGGATCCTAGAACCGATATTTTTTCCTGAATTTTCAAGAAAATGTATGTATTTCTATAAAGTAGCAGTATGCACAATGTGTAAAATGATGCGTAATTATATTCTTGTGAGTGTGGTTGATCAAAAGAGCAAGAAATGCTTGTCTTTACCGATATTTATCTTTCTGTTTTTCTGTCGGTCTATCTCTCTAGAAATAGTCGAACAACTTGACATTGTTTTAAAGTAAGGGGGAAATTTAATATTTTTTCATATACTGTTCATCCAAGAAGACTAAATGGAAAATTACGATATATATACTTTCCGAAGGCAAAAGGTAATATTTTTTTTCTGCAAATGTGCGTGTCAAGTGGATTATGGGTAAAGTTTGATTATGTGAGTCAGTGCAGGAGAGAATGATTTAAGGATTACAAACTTTGCACACGTAAAAAGTTATGTATGAAGTTCCCGTATGACTTTGTAAGGGTGATGAGATTTAGAAAGTTAAGGAATTATTATTTTTTTTTTCATAACTAAAGGTGAGGTTTTCCATAGATTTTTAAAAGACAAAAAGAAAGCCATATACTACTGGTAGACGTGTACTTATAAACATCTCCAAACATACGGGATTTTATCTGATATTCCTGAATGCCTTAGTGAAGATGTTGAAGAATTTCATATTTTTCGACATAGGGATAAAGTCTGCTTATTTTTATCGGTTATTGGTGGAGAATGTGTTGAAAAGCATATCTGTCTATCTATCTATCTACTTATCTATCAGTCTATCTATTTATCTGTCTGTCTATCTATCAATCTACCTTTAAGTTTTAAAAAAATTGTTGCTAGAGACCTGAGAAGAATTAATAGTTTACGAATTCTGGGTAAAATTCAAGTATTTTTTGTGGCCTACCGGGGACGTTCAAGTAGAAAAACGAAAATAGTTATGAGACTTTAAGATTAATATTAGAAGCTTCCGAAAGGCTTTTTATACTACCAACGGCTTTTATATTCCTTTAATGAAATTACTACTCGGAGAAGTTTAGGCATTTTTATGATCTGATGGAGAGGGAGGAAGATCATGAGAGATATGGAATTTAGGGCAGAAATTAAGCAGGATATTAACCCGGTAGACTGCAGGCTGAAGATACTCATTCTGCTTTTGAGGGAATGGGAATGGAGGGAAGGGACGTTTGTATATCTGGGTACTAGAACAGCTTGGCCATATCTGTGCCACCACCTGAAGGCGTCCCTCTCAAGCCCCTAGATTTAAAGATAAGGCTTGAAGATGTACAGTAATGATAAAAAGTTCCTTGACATTGCCTTGTTTGTGTGGACGATGTGACATGAAATAGCCTCATATTATAGCAATATGAAGAGCGCACACACACACACACACACACACACACACACACACACACACACACACACACACACACACACACACACACAAAGAAGCACCAACACTAACGATCGCTCCCATTACCTCCCCCACCTACATATATTTTACAGTTAGTGACTCGCTCTCTTTCTCTCTCTCTCTCTCTCTCTCTCTCTCTCCCTCCCTCTCTCTCTCTCTCTCCATCTCTCTCTCTCTCTCTCTCTCTCAGTTAGTAACCCTCCTATATTAGTCCCACACCAAAAATAAAGTTGAAAATAAAGATAAAAAGTGAACGTAAGTAAGAAACAGTGGCAATAAGTTGAGTGAGAGAGAGAGAGAGAGAGAGAGAGAGAGAGAGAGAGGAGGGGGCGGCAGAATAACCGTAATATTTTGGGACGAAAGGGAATCATTCTAGTGTCAACACAGAATACCATCCACCTCTTATACGAGAGAGTGAGCGAGACCCATGCCACTCCACTGTGTTGACACTGGCACTGGGAGGCACACTTTCTCTCTCTCTCTCTCTGTCCCTCTCTGTCTGTCTGTTTGTCTGTCTGTCTCTCTCTCTCTTTCTGTTTACACTATAGCACTCATGACAGCCCTCGTCCGGTTCCATGCTCTCCAAAATGTTGCTGTTTTTCCGCCTGTCTGACTTCCTGCTTGTCTGTCCGTCAGTGTGTTCTTTCTCTCTCTCTCTCTCTCTCTCTCTCTCTCTTTCTCTGATCGTTGGCGACGGGTGCATAAGAGTGTTAATACTATCTTCATTAACCTTCTCATGGTCGGGACAGCTCTACCTTTCTACCCCAATTAACATCAGACGATTTTATTCACCTAAGAGTGAGTCGTAGGAGCCTGAGAATACTGAAGTGTAATATTCGGGTTAAATCAGTGAGGAAAGACTGTTAAGAAGTCTGCTACGTAGTTGAAAAGTCTGCCTGATGTAGTCTTGAGTGTGAGTTCGATTGAGTGTGAAAGAGTGAGCGTGATAGAGTGCGACAGAGTGAGCATTCTGGCACAACTCAGAGCCATGTGTGAGTGTGTGTGTGTGTGTGAGAGAGAGAGAGAGAGAGAGAGAGAGAGAGAGAGAGAGAGAGAGAGAGAGAGCTAATGTAGATGAATGGGTGGGGGAGTGAGAAATTGAGAAAGTGAGCGAGGGAGAGAGAGACCTTTGATGAGGGAAGCCGTAATGAGTGTAAAGGGAACTTCCGGTTCTATTAGCTTCATGCGCACACGCACGCGCGCGTACACACACACACACACACACACACACACACACACACACACACACACACACACACACACACACATCAAAAACTACCATATTATGCCAACACCCAGACCAAGACAACATTACACACACTCCCACATCCTAACTGACACATCCCATTTGCCTTGTGACGGGTTGGTACTTGGGGACAATGCCAACCTACTCACCCCATCCCTACCTGTCCACCATTTTCTCCTGTTACTTTCTTACCTACCTTATCATTTACCTTTATGAGTTTCCTGTCCATCATGTCTACTTACCCACATGCCTATTGGAGATCCATACCCACTTATTTTTCTTCCTACCTACCTACCTACCTACCTACCTGCAGCATCCTGCTCACCCACTCATCTACTGACCAGTTTAAACCAATCTGCTTTCCTACCTACGGAACTACTTACACCTCTGAATTATCTGTTTACATACATCATATGTTCTTCTCAGGAACTTCCTACTCATATTCTCCTCTTATCCAACTCTCTTCATTCTTTGCATCTTATTTTTTTATAGTTCATTTTGGAAGGGAAATGAGCAAATACCAATGAGATACCGGTTAGGAATCATCATCATCATCATCATCATCATCATTATTATGTTGAATAACATCACCGTCTTCGTCATGATGGTACTAGCGGGGTGTGTTTTTGCCTTGTCTGTGGGCGTTATGGAAGAACAGTGAAGACTTTTAAGAAGAAATTCAAATTCCCCAAACTGTCCCTTGCCACCCCTTGGGATCAAATTTCACGTCTATTTCAGTCAGCATTGTACAGACCTCTCTTTTGCCAACCTCTCTCCAATATTCTAAAGGGAAAAAGAGACTTAGAAAAGCAATATCTTCCTATATGCATTGTGCAATCATTAAGCATAATTGATGATGAGGACATACATTCGATTCAGATATTGTTTTCCCTCCGTCACCCATCCTCTTTCTCCTCTTGAAACTTTAAAATGTTCAGTCACTTTCTCCTTTTAAGCTGGGATATATTTTGCCTTTGATTCTTCCTCCCCTCAGTTCCTTCGTCTTTCTTTACTTTTTTGTGCCTTCTTCCTCGTTGTTTACTCTTCCTTTGTTGCCATTTTTTTTCTTATTCTTCACCTCCTTTTACCTTCCTTTTTACCTTCCTGTTTTTACCGATTTGTCTTTAATTTTCCCGTCATTGTTTTTGTTATTCTAATCTCTCTCAACTATAATTCTTAAGCTTTTCTTTTATTCTGACCTCTAAATCTCCCTTTTATTCTTTAACTCTGCAATCTCTCCTGCTATTTTTTTCATTTACCTCTACTGTACAGTTTTAGGCTTTTATTACATGCCTTTCTATTCATTATTTTCTTCTTTTTTCTTGTCCCTGTAATCTGCTTCTCTCTTCTTCCTCCTCTCTCACCCCGCCAGCCCATATTGTATTGATGGGAACTGTTTGGTTATCCTACTTTACTGCTTCGTGTTGTGCTGATTTCAATGTGTCTACCTGCTTCCCTCCTTCCTTCCCTCCTTCCTTTCCTTCCTTCCTTCCTTCCCTTCATTCCCTCCTTCCTTTCCTTCCTTCCCTCCTTTTTGCCTCTCTCGAGTACTCTCACAACACACACACACACACACACACACACACACACACACACACACACACACACACACACACACAGTCTCTCTCTCTCTCTTTCTCTCTCTCTCTCTCTCTCTCTCTCTCTCTCTCTCTCTCGCTCTCTCGCTCTCCCTACCCGAGTAAATACACCTTATTGTGTGAGGGAGGGTCTCAAGTGACAAGAAATAGATGGATGTGCGTGTGTGTGTGTATGAGAGAGAGAGAGAGAGAGAGAGAGAGAGAGAGAGAGAGAGAGAGAGAGAGAGAATTAAATAAATAGGTAGAGAGATAATTAGTCGCAGGTAGATGGAAACTTCTAAAACTCCTACGCTGAAGAAAATCGCATTGTCGCAGCAAGAAGACAACGATTATCGAGAAGATGGGAGTTGAGAGATGGAGTGAGAGGATGAGACGGCAAGGTGACAGGTAGATAATTGGAAAGGGTGTTTGTATCTCACTTTTTTGGACGAGGGTTATGTCTGTCTGCCTGTCTAGCTGTCTCTTGGCTTCGTTTGTCTGTCTGCGGCTTGTTATCGTCTCTGTCTTTAACTGTTTTTCTCTACCGCCCAATCTGCCTCTCTCTCTCTTTCTCTCTCTCTCTCTCTCTCTCTCTCTCTCTCAGTATATTCATCTGTCCTTAAAAAATACAAACTGGAATCTAACTCTGCAATTGTCACCAGCCTCGAACTTTTCTCTCTGCTTGCAACAATTTTCCAGCTTGCTTCATACTGCACGGCTTGTCGAAAGAGTGTCTAATTCGGACTGATAGATGACAGATAGACATATAGATTATAAGTAGATAGAGGAATAAGCAGAGATAGGCAGACCGATAACTATTGAAGGGACTAAAGTTAGAATTTTGAGTTAGGATGAGGATTATGATGATGATGATGATGATGATGATGATGATGATGGTACTGTGAAGGATTTTTTGTTTTGCTTGTACTACTGCCTCCCTCTTGTGCAGTATACAATGTTTACACAATTTGTACACAGTTTACACACACACACACACACACACACACACACACACACACACACACACACACACACACACACACACATCAAGCACGCTCCACTCTTTCTCAGTAAACAAATGAATAAATATGGAAAGTACAAAAATAAATAAATAAATAAATGGTGCTATATAAATATACATAGTAGGATGTAACAAGTAATGTAAGTTAATTAATTACTCAGAGGTCGTTTATATAACTCTCCTATCAACCCCTGTAGATATATTGTGCTGCTACCTAATCAGAGAGAGAGAGAGAGAGAGAGAGAGAGAGAGAGAGAGAGAGAGAGAGCTAGGCTTCTCTTGGCTAATGACTTACGACCTACGGAGGCTTCCCCATGTCACTCACAGAACCTCCTCTTCCTCTTCCTCCTCCTCCTCCTCCTCCTTCTCCTTCTCCTCCTCCTCCCTTGTATTTTCCTTTCCCTCTACTCCTTCCTCCTCACCCATCATTTTGCCAATTTTACCTTTTCTTTCTTTTATTACAAGCTATCTTCCTTTCTCTCATTCATTTCCTTTCTCTCTCCCTCTCTCTTTTTCTTTTTTCTTACCTCTCTCTCTGCTTCCTTAATTTCTCTGGTCATTTATTACTTTGTTCTTTTGTTTCTAATCGGAACAACTTCCATCTTCTTTCCCATCTCTCTCTCTCTCTCTCTCTCTCTCTCTCTCTCTCTCTCTCTCTCTCTCTCCATTAGCGTCACCACCTGGACACCTAACCCCCTTCGCTGTGACACTTCCATAATGACTGCCAAACCACCCCTCACCTGACTGCGCATTTCAGGTGAATTAGATCCTTGTTTACCTCTGGCGCGAAATTATGAGAGAGAGATTTTGAAAGAAGTTTGTTTTGGGGACAGATTTAATTTGGGTTGGGTTGGTCTGGGTTGGGTTGGTCTGGGATAGGTTGGACTGGGTTGGGTTGGATTACGTTTGGATATATGACATCTTACAGTGACATCGATCTTTATTTACTTCCAGAGAGTGTGATCGACAGAACCGAAAGAGGGTTCGTTTCTGGGTTTGTCTGCGGTTAATTTGAGTTAGTTTTGTTTGGGTTGTGTTAGGTTAAAGATGGATATGTTAGGTTCATGTGCTTCGGTTAGGTTGGAATTGGTTGGGACTTTTAATTTGATTATGTTTGATAACATAAAGATTTCTCTAGTTGAGCTGGGCTGAAATGGGTTAGACTTCGGTGAGTGATGATGATGATGTTTATTATTATCATCATCATCATCATCATCATCATATTCGTTCTTCTCTTCACCTTTTCCTCTCTCCGGTTTTCATTTTCCTCCTCCTCTTTCTCATTACCAATATCATTTCCTCCTCCTCTTCTTCCTCCTCCTCCTCCTCTCGCCTCCGTGATGAAATGAAGTTGTAATAAAGAAAAACCTGTCCATTTTCCCGCTCACCCCGACCCGAAATGAGACGCGAGAATTCCCTCCTGTTTTTCCCCTTGCCGACGTCTGACGGTGGAAGGGCGGGCAGGTGTGAGTCTCCAAGGGGCGCGTGGAGGCTTTTCTGTCACATCATGTTACCGGGGGCGTAGACTAGCCACCTACCTCCAGATGATCCTTATTACGTTAGCCTAGCCTTGGACCCCTATTCCTCGAAGGGGGTGATATTAAGTCTGGTTCTGACGTGAGTGTATGTAAAGGAACGGGGATGAGGCAGCTGGTGCATATATCCATTTTATTTTTCCCACAAAAATGAAAGAAAGAGAAGAGAGAAGAAAAAGAAAAAAGTTAAAAGAGAAAGAAAAACAGAAAATAGAGCCTTGTGAAATCCCCCCCCAAAGAAAAAAAAGTTTGACGAAAGAAAGGCAAAAGTAAATGTTGTTTAATTCGAAAAGTCTTGACACATTGCCAGAAACCCCATCAGCCTGCAGATCTTTATTTTTTCTCCCCTCCATCTAGCTAATCAAGGTCTTAAAAGCCACCTGAGAGAACGGAATCACCTTCTAGTGAGGATATTAGGTATTTTACTTTGTCCGAAACCAGCTGACCTTAAACGACTCTGTGAAATCCTATCAGACGATGGTTTATATCTCGATTAATCATTTCAGGGATGTGTGTGTGTGTGTGTGTGTGTGTGTGTGTGTAAGGGTCTGTGTATGCGTAAGTTTCTGGATACGTGTCTGTGTACATATGTGTACGATTGTGACTTTTGCCCACATAACTCTGCCTTGCTCTCCTCATCTCTTCTGCTTTTCCCTTTGCGACTCGGAATATTTTCTGGCCAACTAGATATGTGAGAAAGCCTTTGGTCACGATAAAAGCAGCAATCTGGAGTAAGCCGATTTCTGTTGACTAGCCACTACGTAAGCTCTCTTTCTGCTTTCTCTCTCTCTCTCTCTCTCTCTCTCACACACACACACACCCACACACACACACACACACACACACACACACACACACACACACACACACACACACACACACACACACACACACACACACATTTCCATAATTCACGGCAATTTATGATGTTCTTGACGATGAAGATGACCGTGATAATAATATAAGAATTAATAAAAAAAATGAAGGAAGGAGTTGGGGGAAAGAAGGGGGAGAAAGAGGAACCGAAAATAAGCGAAAAGGAAAGGAAAGGGATAAACTATTTGGAAGGGCACATATCTTGGTGGCCAGGCGACGTTTGTAGTTAAGGCAAAGAGTTGTGTGCGGAGTAGCGACGTCTTACACACACACACACACACACACACACACACACACACACACACACACACACACACACACACACACACAGCGGTTTAATTCCATTGCACATAAGTTTGAGGTAAAATGGCGTGACATAAGGGCACCGGTACAAACCCTGCGAAAATCATTGCAGCTTTTCCTGTCACGAAAATGCTGCCAAGGAAGTAGGTCGACCCTGTATCTTTTAAGTGATCTTCAAGACGGTCGATTTTTCCTTACACTTTCACTCTCACCCTTACTCCTTACACTCGCTCACTCTCACCCTTACTCCTTACACTCTCTCACTCTCACCCTGACCCCTCTCCTCCTCCCTCACCCTTACCACACCCTCACCCTCACCCATTGTCCGGCTATCAGGGGGTCTCAGCCAGGATTCGCCTCTTGTCCTTCGGCTTTTACGGTCTCTGTCTCCTCTGGTTTCACTTTTTAGAGGCTGTCGCTGTCACATTTTGAGTACATAAACCTCTCCGTGTCTCCTTTCTCTCTCTCTCTCTCTCTCTCTCTCTCTCTCTCTCTCTCTCTCTCTCGATGAAAGAGGACGGTGGCACATCATTTTTCTCTTCATTCTTACCAAGGTGAAGGCTGCTCCGGCAATTAGTCTCGTAAAGTCTCTCAAAGTCTCATGAAGTCTCGTTACCAGAACATTTTTACTGCACTCCTCGTTTTTCGCCTCAGTGGAGAATTAAATAAAGAGTTGTAGACGTTCCAAATGGATGAATGTTTGTCCTTGAACTCTGCATTCCTTTTATTTATAGCAATCCCGAATGAGAAAACTATAACTATCAGCGATGAAATGGTGACATGTGAAGACGAATGTCGTCTGCATATCTGTAAATTCATGGGGCCATATCCTCATTAACTTAGGTATTTTAGGCGATGTTATAGAGATCAGATAAAAAAAACTTCTCTTAGGCACGGAGCAAAAAAAAAAAAAAAATGCTCCATAATTATAGTCTTTTTCTTCTAATTTGACAGAGATCTCTAACCCATTTTCACCTCAGCTGAAGGCCAAGTGTATTCAGACTGGAGAGGTGATCTGACTAGTAACCAAGGAGATTTCCACTTCATAACTAAGGCTCATCGAACTCCATGCAACCGCGACTTGGTGTTAGAGGTATGGGAGTGGTCCTGTTTCGTCAGATGAAAATAAAAAACTGCAGGACACGCTACTCATCCGACTCTCTCTCTCTCTCTCTCTCTCTCTCTCTGTACCCAGACCCGGCCGTCAAAAACTGTAAAACTTTAGACGAACGTACTGGACAGCCTAACGTCAAGAACAGGTGAAATAGTACGAAGTGAGAGAGAGAGAGAGAGAGAGAGAGAGAGAGAGAGAGAGAGAGAAAAGGGAAGAGAAAGATAGGGGGAGAAGAACAAGATGGAAGGAAGATGGGGAGGTCGAGAGGTGAAAGGTGAAGAGAAAAACGGAGGGAAGAGAAAACTGAGTGAAGAGGAGATGAAAGAAGAAGGAAGAAGAGGCGTGGGAAGAGGAAGGAAAGAGAGGAGGGAGGAGGGAAAGAAAGAGGGGGAAGGAGCAATATGTGAAGGAAGAAAAATGAAAACTGTGATAAAAGAAGTCGAAGCGTTATCATTTATGGGATAGGGAAGATGGATGGGGAAGAGGAATGGGGTCTCTCTCTCTCTCTCTCTCTCTCTCTCTCCGGGTCATTTGTCAGGTAGAGAAACTAGGTTAAGGTTCCTCCCTTCCCTCCAAGACGCCCCAATACGGAATGACCTTGATGCAATATCCCTTCTTCTGCTGAGAGAGAGAGAGAGAGAGAGAGAGAGAGAGAGAGAGAGAGAGAGAGAGAGAGAGAGAGAGAGCAATAAATTCAGGAGATGAGAGGACAGAGTGTAATAGATGAGAAGGTGATGAGAGAAGAGAGGAGGGAAGGCACCTTCTCTCTCTCTCTCTCTCTCTCTCTCTCTCTCCAGTACGTGTCTCCCTTGCCGGACCTTGAAGATTGAGTGGTCCTTTGAAGTGGTCATTCCCCTCTCTCCCTTTTCCTCCGCCTCCACCTCCTCCCCCTTCTCTCTCACTCTCTCTCTCTCTCTCCTCGTAGCTCGTATGTTGATGTTGTTATAGTCACTTGAGTCCACCATTCGCCGTCCCTAGTCTTCTTTCCTTGAGAGAGAGAGAGGAAGGGGGGACAGACAAATACAAAGAGAATAAACAGATAGATAGAATGATAGAAAGACACAGACAGACAGATAGATAGATAGATAGATATGTGGGGTGTAAAGAGAGTTGTGATGAATGGACGCGTGACTCAAGGAAGCTTGCCAAGGCTCACCTTTTCCATAATTTTTATTTTGCTTTATTTTTCCTCCAGGCTCTCATAAATCACACACACACACACACACACACACACACACACACACACACACACACACACACACACACACACACACACACACACACACACACATTTCCTCCTCTCCTTCACACCTGCACTATTTACCCATTCTTTACCTATTCTTAGCAAGTCTTCCTTTACTCATTTTTGGTCATTCCTTACTCATAATTTCCTTACTTTCTAAATTACTCTTTATTCAGACCTTACTTGAAATACTTCGTTCATTCACACTCATATCTCTTCTCACCTGTCATCATCATCATCTTCATCATCATCATCATCATTCAGTAGTTCTTATGTCTGTCTGTCTGTCTGTCTGTCTCTGTCTCTGTCTCTCTCTCTCTCTCTCTCTCTCTCTCTCTCTCTCTCTTTCTCTTCTGCCATCCCCAGTATAGTTCCCCCAAGGCTCTACATCCACAAGGGGAACGCCTCTGCTTGCAAAACCCAGCTCTCACTCTTAACTCAATTCTCTCTTTGTTATTCTTGGGGTTGGGTTAGAGTCTTCTTGGTTTCTGCGTGACTGGCTTTGGTGGCTTTTTTGAGAGAGAGAGAGAGAGAGAGAGAGAGAGGAAATCTTTGTGAATGTGTGTTTGTGTTTGATGGTGTGTGTGTGTGTGTGTGTGTGTGTGTGTGTGTGTGTGTGTGTGTGTGTGTGTGTGTGTGTGTGTGTGTGTGTGTGTGTAGAGGGAAGTGTCATGTATGTGTGCTTGTCTGTGCGTGCGTGCATGCCTGCGTGCTTGTGTCTGTCTGTTTGCTTATTTGTTCATGTGATTCTGTGCTGTTGCAAATCGAGCACAGAAATTATATGTGTGAGTGAGTTTGAGAGTGGATCGAAAAGGAACAGAGAGAGATCATGTATGAGAAATTAATGTATGCATATCCCTCTGTTAAACCGAAGAAGAAAATGAAAAAAAAAAAAGAGAAACAAAAGTTCTAGTAAAACTCCCACCCCACCCCCCTCCTTCACAAAAAAAAAAAAAAAAAATCATCCATCCACACGAACAATCAGAATAAAACACCACCACACCATGCCAAAGAAAACACAAATAAACACACACCGTGCCCATCAGAACGCTCCATTGTGTCCCTGATTGTCACTCTCAGTCTCCTTCTCCCCTCTCGAAGCAAGAGGACGAAAAATCAAGCATGTTTCTCATCGTCGCGTTGTTTGTCTTGCGAGGCGCAGACAGGGGATGATAGCTCGCTGGGTGAGCTTTTGTTGTTGTGGAGCTTCACCTCTCCCTCTGGCTAGGACGAGGTGAGACAGACAGACAGGCAGACAGATAGATAGTTAAAGAGATAGATAGATAGATAGATAGAAAGACAGACAGTGAGCGATAGATAGTTACTTAGATGCACAGACTTTGTTTTGCTTTGGTGGTTTGGCCTCGTAATAGGTAGAAATACTTTATTATATACTCCTATGCACATATCTACTGTGTTTATCTATCTATATATCTTCCTAGCTTTGTCAATCTATCTATCTATCTATCTCTGTTTATCTATCTCTCCATCTTTCCATAATTCTCTCATGATTCCACATCTGTCACATAATGGTAAGCCGCTTAGTAACTATAAAAAGCATAGCACTATAGTGATTAATATTGCAATGCTCAACAATATGGGTGCCCGGGAAAAAAAAAAAATCTAGCATTATTAAAACCCAGGAATTCGTTCGGCCAGACTAAATTGGAAAGACGGTCAACAATAGACAGAAGGATTATAAACAATAGGTAGGATATTAATACACAGTTGTACGGTAGCTATGCTGACTGACTAACTAGCTGACTGACTGACTGACTGACTGAATGACTAACTGACTGACTGATTGATTGAATAACTGACTGACTGACTGATTGACTCACTGACTGACTAACTGACTGACTAGCTAACTCATTCAGTAAGAGGTGTCTGTCTTGAGCTTATTGAAATCATAATCATTATAATTTTTTGACTCTGTATCTGTGACTGTTCGTCTGTCTTTCTGTTTGTCTGCCAGTCTGCCTGCCTGTCTGTCTGTCTGTCTGTCTGTCTGTCTGTCTGTCTGTCTGTCTGTCTCACACACACACACACACACACACACACACACACACACACACACACACACACACACACACACACACACACACACACACACACACACACACACACACACACACACACACACACACACACACACACACACACACACACACACACACACCTTTCCCCCGGGCGTGAGGGATGAAGCAGATAGCAGTGCCGCCACTAAGGAAGCCTTGCTGGTCATCCGTCACAGGGGAAGAGGGTGGAGAGAAAGTGTTAGGAGAAAGTGTTAGAAGGTGTCAGATGTCAAAAGGTGTTAGGAAAAGGTGTTAGGAGCTGTTAGAAAGTGTTAAGTGTTAGGAGTGCCAAGAAATGTTAGGAGAAAGTGTTAGACGGTGTTAGAAGAAAGTGATAGGAGGTGTTAGGGAAAAGTGTTAGAAGGGTTTAGGAGAAATTACTGGGAATTTTTTGAGGGAAAGTGTTGAGAAAAAGAGTTGGTAGAAGTTGCCTGGAAAAATTGCTGAAAGAAAGTGAAAAAAAATGCCCTGGAAAATGTTGTTGAAGAAAGAAGTGCCATTGGAGAGAGTTGAGAAAGTGGTGAGAATAAGTGCTGAGGGAAACTGCTGAGAGAGGAGAAAAAAAGGGTGCTGAAAGTGCTGAGAAGAAGAAGCAGGGGCAATTGCTTCGGAAAATGCTTAAAGAAAAGGGAAGTTCTTAAAGGATATGCAGGGAAAAGTACTTGTAAGAATTGGAAAAGGGCAAAGAAGCAACGCTTGGAAAACAACGCAAAAACTGCAGCGAAAAAGTGCTAAAAATATCTAGGAAAACGCTAAGAAAAATGAATAAAATGAATGACCGAAATATGCAAAAACAGATGAAGTTTTGATGGAAAGTGCACTGGAAAGTGTCAGGAGGTTAAGTGCCCAGAGCGAGAGAGTGAAGGTTGAGGAAACGAGGAAGTTAGGGAGGAGGTCTCCAAGGGAAAACGAAGGAAGGAGGGGAGGAAAGGAGGAAGTTTGGAAGGGAGGTAGGGAGGATGGAAGGAAGGACGGGA
>NC_136967.1:290000-297500 GCF_032717465.1 Coenobita brevimanus
AGGCTAACATAAGGAATTTTTCATGTTTCCCAGCCCCTCTCTTTTTCAAAATCTCCCATTTCCTCCTCTTCCTTCTCTCCAATCTTCCCTCTCGCTCCAGTATCCTTTTCTCGTAGCTCTACTCTA
The DNA here is from genome assembly GCF_032717465.1 of Coenobita brevimanus. Classification (NCBI taxonomy): domain Eukaryota; kingdom Metazoa; phylum Arthropoda; class Malacostraca; order Decapoda; family Coenobitidae; genus Coenobita; species Coenobita brevimanus. The sequence continues at coordinate 290,127 of NC_136967.1, forward strand.
CCTTCCTACCTACAAACCCCACCCATTACCAGGCTAACGCGTTAATGGGGGCAGGAATAACCCATTAGAAGGACACCTTAGCGTTAATGGGAAGGGACCATCACACTCACAAACGCGAATGATTGCTCTATTGTGACTCATCATCATCATCATCATCATCATCATCACTATCATCATCATCATCGATCCCATTTCCCTCTCCCTGTCAGTTTTCCTGTCTTGAGCTTCCTCTTTTCTCTCACTATATCTTTTCTTCCATTCTCTCTCTCTCTCTCTCTCTCTCTCTCTCTCATTTCCTCCTCTCATCTTCCCCAGTGTTTCTCACATTCTTTCTCCCTCTCTCCATTCTCCTTTTTCCACCCAAGTATTTCTTCCTCATTACCTTTCCCATTTTCTCTCCCTGCTGTCTCCCATTTTCCAAACAGCAACCATTAACACGAAACCAGCGTCTTAATGGGGGACGGAAACAACCCATTAGAAGGACACCTCAGCGTTAATGGGAGGGGGCACACCACACACACACCCATAATTGCGTCATTGTGTCTCCCTGTAGGGGATGGGGGAGAAAGGGAGGGAGGGGTCGGAGAGAAGGGAGATAAAAAATTAGCCACCTTTTCATCTCGGGGCTTCCAGGAGTTCCAGACGGAGGTTCCAGATAGAGGTACCAGAAGAAAGCTGGAGGTTTCATAAGTGGGGTTCGGAGTTCCAGGGAAGGGTTCAGACTAAAGGTTCTAGATGAGGTTCCACATTAGGGTTCATACGATGAGGGTTCCAAACTGCATGAGGCTTCCAGAGTTCCTGAGAGGGGCGTTTTGGTATTCCAGGTTGGGGTTCAAGAAGAGGGTTCTGATATTCCATCTGGAGGTTGATTTGAGGTTCCAGATGAGGGCTTGAGGGTTCGCAAACTTGACTTGATAGTTCAAAAATAAGGTTCCAGAACAGACTTGGGGTTCTAGACAGGGGTTTTGGGATTCCAGATGAGGCTTCCAGGTGGGGTTTTAGATGATGCTATGGAAGGGGTTCAGACTGAGAGAGGGGTATTATGGATGGGACTTCAGATTGGGGTTCTTAATGATCCAGATGAGATTCAAAGAAGACGTTTTTGACAGAGGTTCCAGGAAGAGGTGGAGGGTTCGAGAAAGGAGTTGGGGGTTCCAGAAAGGGGTTTACGTTTCCCAGGAGAGGGGTTTGGTGGTTCTTAATAGGGCTTCCAGGATTTTTTTTCGAGATGTGGTTTCCTATTTGGGGTTTCAGTTGGAAAATGGCGTTCCAGGAGAGGATTTTGGGATTAAGATGAGGGTTAGGGGGTTTCCAAAAGGGGCTTCACATGGGACTTAGGTGAGGCTTCAAATGTTGTTCGAGATAGTATTCAACTAAATCAGTCCCAATTTTTTGAATGATATGAGTTAATTCAGACGAGAGAGAGAGAGAGAGAGAGAGAGAGAGAGAGAGAGAGGACAGATCCAAGTATTGAAAGATATAAGATTTCCTGCCTTTCACTCGTCCTCTCATATTACATAATGGACGCAGGAGCTGGTGTTGTTAATGGCGAGGGGTCAGGCTATTATTACACTCGAATTAAAATGCTGAAGCTTGAGAAACGTGTACCTATCGTGTTTCCTCAGCCCTCATTAATCTCTTTTGCTCCTCTCTCGCGCTCTTTTCTCTGTCTCTCCCTCTCGCCCTTTTCCTCTCACTATTTTTCTGTCTATTTACCAATGTATCTATCTGTCTTTATCTGCCTATCTATCTATCTCTCGCTGTTCTCTCTCTGTCTCTGTCTGTCTCTGTCTTTCAACTTACATCCTCCCCCCCACACCCACGTACCACGACGCCCGGCTGATCCGCCGATTAAAAACAGTTCAGCCTCGCTAATCTCAGGCAGACAGCTCCGTGTGGCAACCCTGAAAAAAAGAAAAAAAACACGAAATAGACAAAGAAGAAAATAAAAGACAGGAGAGGAAAGAAAAAGGAAAGAAAACGATGAGAGTAAAACACGAATTTATCTGATACTTAGTTACTTCATTTATTTACTTATTTAGCTGGTTTGTTTTCATCCGACAGAATTGGGCCACTCCCTCAATTTGAAGATTAAATCGTAGGTGTTAACATTCGATGAGCCGTAGATGAAGGAGGAATGAGTCTCCTTGGTTACTAGTCAAATCCACCCTCCAGGCTGACTACACTTTGCCATGAACTTAGATGAAATGATTGCGGATCTTTGTCGGGTAAAATAAGACAAGAATGGACCACTAGACGATGAATATTGTTAGAAAAATGTAGCAAAAATCATGAAACACACACACACACACACACACACACACACACACACACACACACACACACACACACACACACACACACACACACACACACACACACACACACACACTCCAGTCAGCGATACCTTACAAGCAGCAGAATATTAATAAAGATTATGTACTTACCAAATAAAAAGTTAATCAGGAAAAAAAAATAAAAATACCCCCCCGAATGCTATACACAAAAATCACCCTAATTAGTAAAAGAACAGAGTAATCTTATTCCATTAAGGCAGTGCAATCATGTCGCCTTTATACTGACGTTATAATGTGGCTTCATGTAATTAATTAACCTTACGTCACTACTCCTAAGGTTTCCCACGCTCCCACTAAAGCGAGGAGAAAGGATGGGTAGAGGATGTTGCTACTCCGGAGGCTGAGACCTTAGGAGGCTCTATAATCCATTTTCAACCATTTACTTTTCCATACTTACATGCAGTAGTTAATTCATTGCTATAATTCTGACCCCAAGCTTATCTAGACGTGAACTCAGTGGATTGCAGGCTTTCTTTCCCTTTATAATTCAATCAGCCATCCTCTTTTCGGGGGATAGGGAGGGGGTTGAGGGGGTCTGTATATTTTCGGTTATACTGATCCCCCCCCCCCGTGAAGGTGAAAATTTTACACATGTACACAGGTATACTTAATTACATAGACGCACAAATATATTTACCCGCACATTCTCCAAGAAATTGATGCACATACCTGTCTACACACACACACACACACACACACACACACACACACACACACACACACACACACACACACACACACACACACACACACACACACACACACACACACACACCTGCCAGCAACAACACTACCCTGGAAAATGGTCCATCGATTCTGGTTACTGAGGTTAAAATAATTCTTCACGCACACACACACACACACACACACACACACACACACACACACACACACACACACACACACACACACACACACACACACACACACACACACACACACACACACACACACACACACACACACACACACACACACTTTCTATCCATCTACCTATTTATCTTTCTATTTTCTGTTTGTATCGATCTGTCTGTCTGTCTGTCTGCCAATCTGCCTATATATCTATCTGCCTATCTGTCTCAGTCTACGCATATAACGCTAGCAAGGCAGTGCCAACCTAATCATTTTAACATGTTAGTTCTATTCAGCTCCGCCCCTCCCTCCCTCCCTCTCTCTCTCTCTCTCTCTCTCTCTCTCTCTCTCTCTCTCTTGCAGAATGATTAGATAAAAGGAAGAACATAGAGTAAAAAAAAGAAGTAAAAAGGCTAATGATAAGAAAGAACGAAAGAAGGAAGAGGAATGAAGGACTGGATGCTGCAAGGGGAAAGGGAAAGATGGATGAAGAGAAGGAAGGAAGGAAGGAGAGAAGACAGCAACGGAGGACGGGCAAGAAGGATGCTTGGAGACAAGGAAGGGAGGAAGATATAATGCCGCAAGGAAGGAAGGAAGGGAAGGAATGCGTGAAGGAGGGTGCAGAATTTCAAGACCTCAGCCAATAGAAGCAGCTGGGAATGGGACCGGAGAAGAGAGAGAGAGAGAGAGAGAGAGAGAGAGAGAGAGAGAGAGAATAGGGCAAAAGCGAAACAGCTCAAATTTATTATTATTATTATTATTACTTATTATTATTATTATTATTATTATTATTATTATCATTATTATTATGATTATTATTTTAGGAAATAGGGATATCTTTTTATGAAATTCTTCATCGCCCAGACGATTTTATTCAGACCTCTCTCTCTCTCTCTCTCTCTCTCTCTCTCTCTCTCTCTCTCCTAATCTCGCACTGTAAGGAGCCTCGTCCATCCTAGGACGCAAGATGGGTGGTTCGTGTCCATAGTGAGTTCATTTTGCCGTGCTGTTGACCTTATATCTTCCTGTGTGTGTGTGTGTGTGTGTGTGTGTGTGTGTGTGTGTGTGTGTGTGTGTGTGTGTGTGGATCGTGATGAGAAAGAATGGTGGTGATGAAGATGATGATGATGATGATGATGATGATGATGATGATGATGATGATGAGGAGGAGGAGGAGGAGGAGGAGGAGGAGAGGCATTAGAAGAGGGAAGAGGAAGTTGATGATGGTATGATGGTGATGAAGAGAAGAAGAAATGTTAAATATAAGAAAATTCTCCACTGGAATGAGAAAAAAAAATACTTAATCATGTACGAAAAAAAATATATATATATATGTTACAGAAATAGGAAATTAACCAAAAAAAAATGATAATAAAGAAAAGCCACGTTGGACAGAGTAGAAAAGAGTGTATTATCAAGAAGCCACAAAGCCTCTCATCCTATCAGCTTAAGCCTTCCTAGATCCCCTTCTCCGTCAAGGTCTATAGAATACGCTTATCTAAATCTAATATCCCCCCCACCTTCTTCTGGGAGATGGTCAGGGAGAGTGAGAGCTTGACCTTGGCCGGCATTCTCGTAGGTTAGGAAAGCTCCCTAGCACCTCTTCCTTAGCGATTTATTGTTTGATATAGCTGGTTAATATCCTTTTTTACGTTACTTATGCAGAGTATGGTGATGTCTGAAGGCTTTATATAACAAATTATAGGACAGTATGGTGTAACAAAGAAAATGAATCACATAGGAAAAGATGTTAGGGAGCTTCCTCAACCTATGAGAATACAGGCCTAAGAGTGTGTGAGTCAGGTGAATGGCAGAAGTGGCAGACAGGGAGCTGCTTGGAAGAATATTTTAAAACTTTATTAAGAACTTTAGGATCCTGGGACTCAGAGCTCTATTCAATGTTTACAGGAGACATCAAACCACTTCTTCCTTGGCGATATACTGTGAAGTGTGAGAGTCGGGGGTAGGACTGCGAGAGGCGGGCCAAAAAAAGACATGGGACGAGGTCATAGAGTGTGACCTCATGGCTAAGGGACTGAATAGGGAGGCTGCCAGATACCGAGCAGCGTGAACCACCATTAGGTGACCAAGGCCGACGAATGTAAACACGGCGCCCATATCAACGACACGATTCTTCTTCATATTGTCTCGTATCTTATTTGTATCGTTTTATTGTCGACACTGGCATTAGTAACATCTGGGACGATACCGACTGATAAGGGACAAAATAAATCACATAGGAAGATTTGTTGCGAAATCTTAAAAGGTATTCTGAATATACCCACACTCTCAGCTGGACGAAGTTTTGTGGCGGTGGTTAGAATAGAAAATAGACTGATCCCGATCATTAGAGGGTAAAAAAAATGACGCTAAATTCGCACACCAAAAAGCATCACGTAACTAAAAGAATTATCGGTGTTGTATTAGAATGTTTACTGCCACTGTTTATCAATTCTACCCCCTCACCTGACCCCCCCCCTCTCTCTCATTTCTTATACTATTTTCCGGCTCTTCCCTTGATTGCTGCATCTCTCTCTCTCTCTCTCTCTCTCTCTCTCTCTCTCTCTCTCTCTCTCTCTCTCTCTCTCTCTCTCTCTCTCTCTCCTACATTGTGTTTTTCCCGTCCATTCCTCGCATCCAATTTCTTTCCGTCTTCCATTTCCACTCTCTCTCTCTCTTATATATATATATATATATATATATATATATATATATATATATATATAATTCCTCTATCTCGTCCATTCTTTCTTCCATTATCCTCACCTATTCACCCCCCTGGGCCAAAAGTCATAGATGTAAAAGCCCATTTTGTGTTCCAAAGGCGGGACTTGTTTATTTATAATAATGGAGATGAGGATTGCTTTGTGCCGGAAATATTACGTAGTACACACATATAGACTCACACAGAACACACGGAACACATAGATTAAGACATGGGGACACACACACACACACACACACACACACACACACACACACACACACACACACACACACACACACACACACACACACACACACACACACACACACACACGCACTGCCGTAAGCTTCCATCATTCCCCTTGCATATTATTCTCATCAAATCTCTCGGAACCTGGCCAAGTGTGACTGCTGGAGACCGCCAAAGGTAAGAAATATTCCACTGACAAATTTCTACAGGACTCAGGGTAGAAAAGACGTGATTTGTAACTTTAATGTGAAATGAGCGTTTATTGATTGTGGAGGTTTAATGATAGATAGGAGAGTCCACCATTCACTCACTTGATGTGGTACTACCTGCAGGTGACTCTACACTGAATAACAAGCCATGCTGTTTCCTTATTTGTCTGTCCTATTTTTTTAAGGATAAATAGAGAAAACCTTCCTCATTCCATTTGTTTATTGTTACTTGATATGCAGTATGATAGGCATTTTAACGTTTTTTGTGTTAAATTCTTTAATTCTTTCCTGAACGTCTCTTCTGTATTTTCGATTTTGTAAGAGAGAGAGAGAGAGAGAGAGAGACTTTCTTATTAATAAAATATATCTCCTCGGACTCTCAGCAATTATACACTCATTACTGATGACCTAAAGGCAAATTATTCTTTTCACACATTCAAATATCAAATTGAACACACGTTGTTTGCAGATAACAGATTTCAGTCGTTAATTTGTTTATAGGGCTTGTGCGCTGGGATTCAATTTGCACTGGTTGATATTGCAATTGATCCCGGCTTTTGGACCTGCAGGGGGAAAACTGGAGATCATTGCAAAAAAAAGGAGAGAGAGAAAAAAGGTGGAGAGGTGGTGGTGGTGTCGGATGTGATTTCATTTGTGGTGGGTTGATGGAGGGGAATGGAGTGATGGAGGAGAGAGAGAGAGAGAGAGAGAGAGAGGGGAGGGGAGAATACACAGGTCAGTCACATCTCACAGTCGCAATGAGGTTATCAGGCCATAATATAAACAGAGACAAACATTGCCTACAGAAGTATATAAACAAAAGATACACCAAGGAAGAATAAATCGCTCAAAAACAGGCATTACACAACAGTATTAAACTTACAAAAGACCTTAAATCATCCATAATAGCTCTTTTATATTTTCATTTGCTCTATTGCATAACACAGAAAAGTAGTACGTAATATAAAAAAAAAAAAACTAGGAAAGTGGCGTTAGTAAA